>NC_133584.1:6237811-6510757 GCF_964106895.1 Numenius arquata | reverse complement strand
GGTATTTTGATTCCAATAGTGTCCTTAAAATATTAATCATGCATAACTATTAGGAAACATTATTTTATAAAAGAGTTAGAAGAATTCTCATCAGGAACCTTCATTAGTTTATTAACACTACATTCAGGTCATGATTATTCTGTCCTAATCTGCAGATTCCTGATGGATCCACCCATCCAATAAATTTATCTTGTCTTCCTCTCATCTTTGTTTGCACCAAGGAGATCACACAAGACTGAAACAACACTGACTTTTCCCAGTCCCTTTCCCCCTATCATGTAGTAGCATTTTAACACAGAAACCAATTCGTAAGTGTATTTTCCTTTAGCAGGAGTTGCAGCAGGTTGAAACAGGGAAGGAAAACTTCAGTGCACTGACAGAGAACATGGTACCATGGGCAGACCTTGCGGTCCGCGGCTGGGGAGAAGAGGCATTTTTGGCAGTTGCAGGAATGTTATGATTCTCTGCTCATTCTCTCACTTTTGCCTGAAGGCAGGTTCAGTACAAAATGCACAAAGACAGTCTGCAACCTGAAAGACTTTCTATTTAAGTTATCAGACCAAGGATACTGGGAAATTAAAAGATGTGCCCAAGATCATAAGAAAGACTGAATTGCATTCAGACACCCAGAACTTTAAAACACCTTCTTGGTTTGTTTGTTTTAAAGCCCCTGGTTTTATAGCTGCAGTGGGAGGTTTTGTCTCAGTATACTACTAAAAACTGAAGATGTTTTTGATAGTAATCTTGAATAAAAGCAGCATTTCCATCCATTTCCCACAGTAAACAGAACCTTACTGAATGCCAGCCCTTGGGATTCAGAGGTTGCATTTTCTATAAGTCACCACAGGCAATAATCAAAAGAAGTTACTGCAGAATAGTCCTGGGCTCCTGAGCTGGTAGACATACCATGGGGAAGGAAAGCCACTGCAGAGCAGCCTGCCCAGGAGCTGCCAGTGCCTCTTGCTGCAGCCACCACCACAGCTGTGAGTCTTTTGTGCACAATAATTAATCATAATAAAGGTTGTAGTGAGGATTTGGTCTGGAAATGGATTCAGAAGCTGCAGATGGAATATCGTGGCACAAAACCATGGGCCTTCATTTTTGCCAAAGCAGCGACTCCCTTGCTTTGTAAGAAACCCACAGGTAGCCAGGCAGGAGCTGCTAAGTGAGTTTTACCTGGTTTTCCTTTCATTGCCTATCCTGCAGGAACACAGCTTTAATAAAATGTCAATCTATTTCCCAGTGCTGCTGGAGGAATAAAGTGGAGGAATAAAGCTAAGACTTGCTCAGTGAAAACATTCAAGCGATTTTAATTTTTGTGTTCATGCAAAAAAAATCCCATCACCAGCTGACGAAAACAGCAAAGATTTTGAATGTCGCACAAAGAAATGCAAGTGCCTGCGGTGTTGCCTTTCTGATTAAGCGCACTTGTACTTATATCAAATATGAACTGTCCTCCTCAGTGAAAGGGCATTTACCAGTGTTTAGGATTTAACCATGTGAAAAGTGAAAGGCAATTTGCTAACGCGCCTATGCTGCCTTTTCTCTCCTCCTCCTCCTCCTTTTCTTCCGCCCCCCCCCCGCCAATTTTTAGTCAGCTGTTCTCAGTGTTGCCAAAAATTGTGCAGTGATGTTCTTACACGCAGAGTGTAAAAAATAGCTTTTCTAATAAATGTTAACAGCAGTCGTAAAACAGCAAAATAAAATAACAGTAAGAAAAAACAATAAAAATCCGTAAAAAAATTAAGTACTGGTGCATGAAATAGGAAAAGGGGCTGAATCAGAGTGCTTTATAGAGAAACCTGGAAGCTATTTCAAGAGAAGATGGGCAAGGAATAAAATTTATCAAATGTTTCTGAGATAATTATACCAGAGCAGACAGGAAACAAGATGTTTGACCAAAGGGAATGTAAGTGAGTGGATCCAGTTCTTTTCCGTGCTTCCCAAATCATTGTCCTTTTGGGCTTAGAGTGATCCCAGTGTGTCACCACACAAATTATTTTAAGCTAATGCTGAGACAGATGTTTCAGTGATGGGGGCCTGGACAGCAGGGATTTAGTTTGTGCTAAGCACCTGATTCAATCTATGGGATCAGTCTAGAGATTATCCAAAGTGGAGGGGGAGGAGCAGGGGAAGCAGGGGAGTGAGGGGGGATGCGGAAAGAGAAAAGACAAAAAGAAATGAGAAGCCCTGCAGTGCACACGTGATCAAATCCTCAGAACTGGCTCTTTTGTTGCTCTCACCAGGCTGGCCTACCTGCTATTGCAGCCCCAGTGTGTCCTTGGGTACTTCCCTGTCCCAATAAGCGCACCCAGACATGTCCCACTCATCCCTGCAGACAAACCCAGAGACCATCTGGTCAGCAAGCAGAAAAAGGGACCGTGCACAGCCAGTACCTGACAGGCTTCAGAACAGAACCAGGTTGAATATAAATAAGCATTTATTTTGGTTGATAAAATAACGAGTCAATAGGATCAATACATATAAGCAGCTCCAAGCTCTGGTTACGTGGGCTTTGGTGTCTGTTCCATGGACTAAGAGCTTTTTACCCCTGAGCAATGTGGGGTTAAGGGAAGACAGCCCCTGCCTTAAGCAGTTGGGGGGATTTTCAAGCTCTTCCTTCAGTATCTCTGGCATTCTGGATATGGGATAGCTGTGGGATGAGCTATCAAAGGGCTGTTCAACAGGGGTGTTACGGTCAGTCTAGTGTGCTACACTTGAGCCAAAATATGAGCCAGGAACCCAAAGGCTTATGGGTATTAAGTGCAGATTTTCCAGCTTAGCCATTTCCATTCCATATGCAGATTCAGCAGCAGAGGCTACAGAAGTGCTTCCTGTGCCTCAATGGATATTTCATCAATTAAGTGACTGAAAGACAGACATATTCCCTCCTCCTCCTCACCAAAGATCTCGAGGGGGAATAATACATTCTGCTGAAGTCTCACTTGAATAATGGGTGCAAGATTCTCCAAGCCTAATAAACCCCAAATATCTACCAGAGAGGGTAGTGACACCACAGGGAATGTTCAATCCAGTGATCATAACCAGCCTTTGACACAGCAAACATCCAAAGAACCACTTTCATTTACTGATTTGTGGCACCTTAGAAACCAGTGTTCACTCTGCCTCATTACTGGACTAAAGGTCTTTACCAAGGCCTCTTTGAATTTATTGTAGGGAAATTTTAGTGTACATTTATACAGGGCAAACCTTTCTCTCAGAAAGCTGTACAGAGTCTTCGCTCCATGACTGGAGTTTCAGTCATGCTCAGGACTTTTCATGTATTGGGTTGTGCACGAAGATCAGCTAAGAGCAGACTAAGTGAAAAAAAGCTTTCAATTTAAGATAAGTGGCATCTGGTGGAAGCAGAAAGATGGGACACACACTGAAAACTACAAAGCAACATTTGTCAGCACATACAGTATGTACCCTCATGAATGTAAGGCAATAGAAGGTGACAAAGTTGTGGGGAAGTACTTATGGGAAGCTCCTTCCCATGCACTGAAGAACAGAGGTGTTTGTCTGAGATGGGGTCAGCCAGAAATGAAATCTGGAGTTTTTGGCAGTAGCTGGCATCTCATCAGCAGTGAAAATAAGAGGTAGGTTGAGGGCAGGCTAGGGCAGAGAGGACAAGTTGTGCAGACTTGGAGTTCAAGCACCTGCCTGCTAGCGCCTGTTGTCCCCATGGTGCCTCAAAGTTGCATGAAATAAGCCTGATCTTGGCTCACATTAACTCATTTACTATAAATCTTTGGCATGGCATACAAGAGAATGTCAGTAAAAATGGAGCTGTTAATGCATGGATTTTTAGCACTCTATACAATATGTCTGGCATTACTGTAGTGCTGTTAGTAGGAAGGACTCTGGCACCGTCATGATGCAATATGCCAGTGCTACCGCAGTTATTAGCCTGTCTACCTTTGACAGGATGCCTTAAGAGCTTCTCCACGGGACAGCTGCTATATTACATCATGTCAGTGCACAGGATAGAGCTATTAATGACTTTCAATGTGATACTCTGTATCCTGACAATGCATGCTATTAGGCGGTCCTTAATCACCGGATCACGGATATTGATATACCAACTCTAACAGCTCTAAAGATGTACGGTGCCAAAGTGTGCTACCCACGTCTGCAACAGTATATAGTAAAACCATTAGGCAAAGACTCAAAATGTTTTTTTGGTTCAAAGGAAAATTACGAAATTTCAAACCTGAGCCTCCACAGATCCAGTGTATGCTAAAAGTAATCTGAATTTTAATTTTCCAGGTGTCCACCTATTCTTGGGTTAATGACTGAATGTTACAACCAGTTTTCAAAAATATAACAAAAAATATTGCTGCTCATTTGCCTCACAGACTGCTTGCATCACTTTAATTTAGGAAGCAAATCATTTTACAATAATCACAGACATGTAAATGGGCCAAAAATGGTGGGTCTTTTGTTGCTTTCTAAATTTAAGCTGACCTAAATAATTCAATATAAATTTTGTAGCAATAAGAACATAATTTGGTGGACACATATGGGAACGCATTGAATTTGTACTACAGAATTGTTAGTCCTCTGAGTAAAGGATGATTCACCCTCTAAACGTACTGTAAATGCTGATACAGGATTCACTTTGGTGGCACGAATGGTATTGTGGAATTGTGAAAACAATACAGACCCTCTCTATGTCCCCTCCATTTAACATGGGAAAAGGAGAGCTTTCTCTTACCCGAGCATGAAAGCTGGGTACATGATTATTCTCTGAGTGAGTGTTTGATACTCAATTGCCAGGACTGTCAAATGTCCCCAAGCTGTATATTAAGTTGTTGGTGACAAATTCTTTTTGCTAACATGAAAATACGGAACAGCTTTAGCAAACAGTAGGGGAAGGAGAGTGGAGGACTAACCCTACCAGCAGTGGTGTGTGTCCATGTTGCCCCAGAAACTACACAGTAGTTACGGCAGGAGGGGCTGATGGAGACATGCCACCTCAAGCCAGCTGTTTTGAGGCTCTCCATCCAGTAATCAACGCTGCCACCTACTTCATGAGCAAAGCAAAAACCAGTGTCTGAAGTGATGGGTAATAATTAGCGGATGACAAAAACATATTAAGCAGGTAGACCTGACATCACTGTGCTCACCAACAATTTTTAGCAAGATGAAAAATATTCTGGAGCTTCTCCAATGTGAAGCAGCACGTGTGGGAAGCTGGCACAAAGGCATTTCATCTCAGATGTGTTTGTTTTCTGTTCATAGTTATGGCTAGCTGCGGCAGAACTGAACACGCTTCCAGCATCTGCTCCAGTGACATGCAGGGATGTGGGAACCACATCGTCTCCCTGTGCTTTAGTGGACTTTAGGGAAAAGTTGTGAACAACAGGATCTGGTCTGTGACCATTTTGTCTTCCAATTCAGCACTCAAGGAAAAGAAAACAATTATATATCTCTTCTTTCTTTTTTCTTTTCCATTCTACCCTTTTCCAAAGCTCTTTGCACAGTTCCTCAAAAATACCTTCACTGGTCTTCAGAGTATTTTGTCCTATTTGTGTAATAAAGTAAAGCAGAATAATAAGTATTTTCATAAATTTCAACACACTTTATATTTCATATATATTCAATCACAATACAATAAATTAAACTTATAAAGTGTAACTTCAAATGCATTGATTGTACTTCCCTGTGGACTAAAGTGCTTTCTTGGACTGAGATTGTAAGTCATACTTCAGCCACCAACAGGCCTAAAGTACAAATATGAAGCAACAAGAAACCTTAGCGTTCACTTGTGGTAACAGTCCTATAGGAACCTTCACTGCATAAAAATAATGCTACTACATGGCTCAAAGCACAGTCTTTCAGAGTCTTGATAAGCCCCTCTCAAGATACCTTCTCCCTCAGGTCCAAACCCACCCAGGCTGAAATCAAAGGTTCTTCCTATCAAGTTAAGCAGGACTGAGGAGTCTGTGTTTTGGACACATCCTGGAGACGAAAAGGGCTTTCACAGTCTCAGGACCAGCCCCAGCATTGGACTGGCACTACTTTTCTAGTTACAGCTAGTGGCTTTTGTCCTGTTCTATATTATCAGTAAATGAACTGAATATGTATTTTGCAAGAATTTTGTTCAGCAACCACACCAGCACCAGCTGCACTGCTAGTAATAACATAGCCCGTTCTTCAGAATAAAGCAAAATAGAAAACGTAATTAATTTTATTTGAAAATTCTGTCTGAGCACATTTGGCACCCACTTCATTTCACTGCCACATCAGAAGATACACTCTGACCAACGTCACATACCCTGAAGACACAGAAGAAAGAGAATAAATATTATTATTGGTGTTTGAATATTCAGTCTATGTAAAAGTATTATATACTTTGCTTGGCTCCATCATAATAGAAAAAGCAAGCAAGACAAACTTGTATTTTTTTCTGCACACATTTTCTTTTTGTCTTTTTTTCCCAAATTTTGCATAGTGCATATTACAAGCTTTTCTTTTTAGTTATACGCCTCTAGCTATTATCTTGGAACAAAAAATCAGACATATCCAGCACAAAACCACATGAAATGGCTCGTCACAACGGCGCCTCGAGGTTTCAGAATCATAGATGTTGGGAAGTAAGAGACCTATTAATTTATCTTTTTGCATATGCCCTTGCAGTCTAGTTTTTTCTATTTATTCTGAAAACCTCCGGTAAAATGGTATCTTACAAGCACATTAATGAAAAACAGCTCAGTTCTGTACAGACAATGAGTTGGTTTCTGGGGAAGGGAAAGTCCTGTGATTTCTTGTGCAGCTACCTGATTCGACGCATGAGAATAACCATAAACCACCAGGTTGTGCTGTTGCCCTTAAGCAATATGCATCACCACAGGGCTGTGCTACTGTGCTCATCTGATGGCTGTTATTCGTCTGGGAAGACCCTAAAATCCTAGAAAACCAGAAAGAAAACAACTCCCTCAGATTCATTTTCCTCTTGATTATACAGCTCAGGATTTTTCATAGGACTTTGCCTCACTTTGTAAACCACTGGCAGTGTTTGTCGGTGATGAAATTCAGGTACAGAAATAAATACTCCATCTGCACAGGCTTAGGATGCAAACACTGCAAAGCTGATCTGAGAATTGATGCTACACTCAGTGCAATTTCCAACAAAACATCTACTAACGTTCATCACTGCAGCTTGTTTTCACTACTGCATTTCCTCCCCCCTCGCAGCCTCTTTCAGTTTTTGAAAACTATGTACTATTTAAAAAATCAGGAACATACTGTGGAGACAGCCCGAAGGACGCCTTGAAAAAGTAGAGATCAGTGAAGATGCTGGACACATGCCTGTTTGCAGTCAGAACCTCAATGCTGCTTGCACCAGACTGACCCTTTAAGTTTTACGAGTGCCTCTGGCATTCATCATAGAATAGTCTGGGTTGGAAGGGACCTTTAAACGTCATCTAGTCCAACCCCCCTGCAATGAACAGGGACATCTTCAACTAGATCAGGTTGCTCACAGCCCCGTCCAACCTGATCTTGAATGTTTCCAGGGATGGGACATCTACCACCTCTCTGGGCAAGCTGGGTCAGAGCTTCACCACCCTCATTGTAAAATATTTTGTCCTTATATCTAGTCTAAATCTACCCTCTTTTAGTTTAAAGCTGTTACCTTGTCCTATTGCAACAGGCCCTGCTAAAAAGTTTGTTCCCCTTTAAGTACTGAAAGGCTGCAATAAGGTGTCTCCGGAGCCTTCTCTTCTGCAGGATGAACAACCCCAACTCTCTCAGCCTGTTTTCTTGCTAAATTTCATTTTCTTGCTAATCTCCAAATAAATTTAATTCTTTCAGGTTCACCGTTACACAGCTTTTAAGTAAGTAACCACTAAACTGAGCAGATTATTTTTTTTTTTCTACAGGACTGATCACCACAGACAGCAGTGTGATTCAAAATTACTTTTCCACGACGTATGACTAAAGAAATGTCAACTGCAGAGAAGTAATAACATCCTCCATTAAATAACATTAAATAAAATAATTTTATATAAGAAGAATGTGTAAGAATGGCCATGCCGACTCTGACCAAAGGTGAATCAACAAATGCCAGGGAAGTCTGCAAAAGTAAAGTAGATGAGCAGGCTAAACATGTAATGATACAAGTAAAACTTCCCAGCCAGCAAAAAACTGAGTCTCAATAAGAAGTAATTTTTTTTTTTGTCTCAAGGCTTTTCTTCCTTGAATTTGTTCAAGCACTTTTTGCAACCTTGTAAACATTTGGCATCCGGAACATCTGGCAACAAGATCCATTGCACAAGTACATGAGCCATGAAAAACTGTTCCTTTCAGATTGCTTTTGAACCCACCACCTGCTAGTTGTACACAGGATAGTATAAAGAAAACTGGCCTAAGATTCACGGCTGGATCCTGATTCTTTCCCTCGTAAAACTAGATAATTAGGTAAGATCAGTTTTAGGTGTTTGTGACACCAGAGACAAGGACATCCCACAACACAAAATCAAAACCAGGACCCCAAATCTTTAAACCTGGACAAAACTCAGAGTTACATTTGGAAATTATTTAGTTGAATTTTATCTTTCACGTCACTAAGCATTTGACTATGTATTCTATAATGTTCCCCAACCTTTTAGGATAATTTGTCAGGCATTGGAGTGGGTTGCCCAGGGAGGTGGTTGAGGCACCATCCCTGGAGGTATTCAAGAGAGGAGTTGACATGGTGCTCAAGGATATGGATTAGTGTTGGGTGGTGTTTTGTGTGTGTTTTTTTGTTTGTTTTTTTTTTGTTGTTGTTGGGTTTGGTGGTTAGTGTGTTGTTTTTTTTTTTTTTTTTTTTTTTTTTTGTTTTGTTTTGTTTTGTTTTTGTTTGTTTGTTTAATCGGTTGGACTAGATGATCTTAAAAGGTCCCTTCCAACCTAGGTGATTCTGTGATTCTGTGATTCCCAGCTACCCTTCAACTTTTTGCTTGGGGCTAGAGTAGCTTTTCCATGCTGTGTGCTTTCCTCCATCATTGATGAAACATATACTGTCTTCTATCTTCCCCCAAAGTACTCCAAGAAAAACAGGTTTTAGCTCTGCTTAAAAAAGAAGAGGGGAAAATGCCCCTCTTCTTTTACACACCTCAGTGGGAAGGTACCGGATCAGGAATTATTCTAACACAAGAAATGCAACACAAATTATTCAGCTCCCATTGGGGAACTGGTACCGTCCTGGCTTGTGGATCACACTTTCATTGCAGATGACATGCTGCACGCTTACTTTCTCTCCTAAAATACTCTCCCAAACAACACAACCAGATTCTTAGCCACCAAAAATCACAGTAGCACTATTATAGCCTGCTTCTGTACATTTATTTAGCTGAGATGCAAATCTGTCCCTTCAGAAAGAAGGTAATTATATGTTGGACATTTTCAGATTTCCTTCTGTCTAAATTATTGAGAAGCAACTACTACTATGTCAAGTCCAGTGTTTTAGATGAGGTGATAAATGTGAATATAAAACTCCAGAACATTTACAAAGTCGCAAAATAGGGAAAAATGCCATGTTTGGAGAGGTTAAAAATCTTGCCCCACAGATCTGTTCAATGGCAGCAAAAAAAGTTAACAGACAATAAAAGCAAATCTAAGGAAAACATTCAGTTGTAGTTTTAGAAGATTTATGACACAATCCCTTGCCAAAACCTATTATGGAAATTTGAAAACTGCAGGGTAAAAGGTAAATTTCTGCCATGGATTAAAAACTATTCATGAGATGGAGAAAACAAAGGAGAAGAAAAAAGATCTAATTCTTTACATACAGAGAGGTTAATATGGAGTGCCCCAAGACCTGCTGCTGGGACTGATTTTTGTCACTTTAAATCACTGGCATAATGTAAAAAGTACTAGCTTACTCAGCAAATATTCTGTACTTCTCTATCGCAATAAATACTTGTGCTCGCTTGCTTTAGATCAGGCTCCAGAGTCTGTATGCCTTAACTTTTGATAGCACCCACAAGACTATCAGGGCATGCAAAGAGGAAGCTTAATCTTGATGTGGTTACACTTCAGTAGAAATGTCCCAAGGGGAGAATCCGTGTTATTTGTGATTGCTCATAAATCAGAACAAAGACAATTTTTCTTTTAAACCATTCTGTTAGTCTGAAGCTCTGCAAGGCAGATAAAACATATTTTTCCCTTGTATTTTGAAAAAACTGCGGGAACCATGCTGCTACTGTGGAAAACATTGCTATTACATCGATTGAATGGCATGCAGCATCAAAAAGATTCTTAAAATCCCAAGTAAACTCCGTCTTAAAGGTTTAAGTCATACCATGCATGTATGCAGATGTTCAGCATGGAAGTAGATGGTATACAACTCATTTTTCTGTAAATGTAGCCAACTGGAAAAAACAGTAGAGGAAGTTTCATGGAGATGAAGATTCATGAATCTACCAATACAGACACTATTGGATTCAGAGATGGTTGTTTCACTGCCTTGAAAAAAACCAATAAAAAAAATAAATCTAAACAACTCAGTAAAAATGTCTGTTTATTCTTCAAAAGCAGCCAAAAATGGTTAATGTGTTGCAAGCTACTGCTAGAAAAAAGATAAAATCCAATTTAAAAGTTTGATTATTTCACATCCTCTTGATTTTGAATTCAGTTTCAATCACATCACAGAAAACATTCAGAAGAAGCACAACAGAAATTTCTTCTAGGCAACAAGGGCTTTGAAAATTGTAAAAGCAGTTTTACACAGGGTTCTGCTCCTTTTTTGACCAGGAAAACCAGCAAAACTCTTTCAAATGTGCAGTGTCTCATAAGCTGAAAAGCTGCCATGGTCACATTGATTAGAGAAATCTCACTCAGTTATCCAGTGCACATATATCAAGATAAAAATACTAAGTACAGTGAATACTCATGATTCAGAACGTAAATTGATTAACAGTTGGTTCAGCCAAAAAATTGTCTTTGTGGTGTATTTCATAGTTAGGCACCATGGCAGGAGGAATTGGCAGAAAACAAAAGTTGAACATTTAATTTCCATTGTCAGTTGATGAAGCAATGATCTCAAAAAATCATTTGCCTTATGCCAATGCGTATTGATATATGTGATTATGGAATATTTTCATTTGCATTATGAATAATGCTGCCTAGTGTAGGCCACCTAAAATATCTCACTTTTCTAAAAATGTGATTGGAAGCCTTCTCAGCTTACACAGTACATTTGCCCTTTTGAGAATAATGTAGAACAGGAGTCAATAATTGTACTTTATTTCAGGTTGTGTGTAGCACATGCAAAGCATTCACCTTCTATTCACAATGCAAGATTAGCAGTTGTGAAGTCTTGATGGTCCCTGTAGAGGAACTGATGGAAATTAAAGTTGATATCCACCTAGAAAGGAATTCAGAAACTATCCCTGTTCTTTATCGGTATGGTAAGGGTATCTACAAAATTAAAAAAAAAAATGCTCACAGTATTTTAAAAATATGTATTATTCAGTATCTCCTTTTCCTTTCTCTTGTTCTCGAATGCATAGATTAAGGTAAGGCTGAAGATACTGGTTTATTTTGTTAGAAATGTAGCATCTCAGTTTGCTCAGTGTTACTTAGCTGATAAGGACATAGTTTAAATAAGCTAAAAGGCATACTAACCGTAATAATCTCAAAAGCATCTGTTTGCTGGAACAGGCTGGTAGCTTCTGCCTACTTTTTTTGCTTCTGAACATGTTTTTTAAAAATAATCAATTTTTTTTCACAGCAAAATTCCTTAAGACTTTCTGCTCATCATGTCTAGACCTCTACTGTTACAAGAAATCATTATATGTTCTTTCATTCATTGCTTGATTAAGAGTAATCTTGTACTTTCTTGCCCACTTTACTCCTAATGGAAGAGCATTTGACAATCTCAATCACTTGTGATTAGAAATCTCAGTCCCATTTCCAGAATAAATGTATACAAAACTATTTTTATTATGTTACAACTTCCTATTACGTTTTCTCCTCTTGGCTCTTTCTTTGTGGTTAAATTTATAAGGAAACATCTGCAACAGCTGCATCATTTTTCTAAGCTACGCCAACCTGTTTCAGTCTGTCAGAATTTTGGGAGATAGAAATTCTCATCCACATAAATTCCACAGAAATTCTCATCCTCATCATCCACATAAACCTTGTCCACCCCGTCCCTGTTTAAAAGCATCACTCTCAACACAGAAGGACCAGAAATACGTGCATCGTTATTGGAAAGTACATCAATATCTTATACTTCATGTCTTATTTCTATACAGCTATTCCAATGAAATTATTCTAGATTAACCAGAACTGTCAAATTCTATTCTTTGTCCCTGAGTGCGTGACTTGGTTTGATTTGACATTACAAAACTAAATATGCTTGCATGATAGTTAGAGATGAACACCAATGCAGGAATACCAGAAAGTTCTCCGAGATGTAAATTCTGCTTTCTGACTACTCTGACTACTCTGCCACTTTTCCTTGGTTGCTCTGAACTGGTACAGGACTCTCTATCTTGGGTCTGGAGGTCATCAACAACAGCAGTAAGGTGTGTGCTGGTAACTGTATTATTACAGTCTTACTTGAAAAAGAAACTGAATCCACAATCTTTTCAGCATTGCAGAATGATGGACTTATTTGAAAACAGAATCCGTACCTTTTCTTCCTCAGTCTATCAGCCATATTAGAACTTCATCATGTCTCTTTGAGGCCAGGCTGGTAGAGAGCAGTCCATCAAAAGCGACAGAGCTTTTCAAATACTTTTTGAAAAGTGATTATTCTACACAGAAATGAAGGGCCACTGGACTGTCCAGAGTCATTCCTTCTGCCTTCCTCATTTGGTTTACAGGAACCCCAGTGCCTTTTCTTCCCTCTGGGCTCATTGACCCAGCTCTGCTTCGGGTGAGAGAAACAAGGGATTCTTGAATCAGAGAAACTCTGAGAACATGGATAAAGAAGCAAAGGAAATAAAAGCAGGGCAGGTCGTGCAAAATAGGGTTGGGGTGACCTGGAGTGAGTATCAAGACTCAAGTGAGTATCAAGGGAGGTGGGAGTTGGTCTCTTCTTGTGAGTACCAGGTGATAGGAAAAGAGGAAATGGTGTCAGGTTGCACCAAGGGAGGTTTAGACTGGATATTAGGAAAAATTTATTCACTGAAAGGGTTATCAAGCATTGGAACAGGCTGCCCAGGGAAGTGGTTGAGTCACCATCCCTGGAGGTATTTAAAAGACACGTAGATGTAGTGCTGAGGGACATGGTTTTGTGGTAACTTGGCAGTGCTGGGTTAACAGTTGGACTAGATGATCTTATAGGTCTCTTCCAACTTAAATGATTCTATGCGATTCTAAGACCTAATTTGTCCATTTTCTCTAAGTGAGGTGGTAATTCAGCACCATCACTAGGTGGTCTGCTAACACAGCCTCTTCGCTTGGCACTGAGATGGGAGGAATTGGGTACACAGATTCTGTCTGATTTCCTTCTCACTGCAGCTTTGCACCAGTATTTCCCTCTGCTAGGTATGAAGCAAACTGCATTGGCTCAAGGTGGGAGGCAACTGTGTTCTCTGCCCATAGCACGCACCCACACGCTCAAATACACACACACATCTCTCAGTGGAAACTTCTTCAGGTATTTTTTCTCTTCAGAAAGGTGCTTTGTGTAATTCCATATTGGCTGAAAGAATTTTCAGGGGAAAATACATCCAAATTAAAATCAGTCACTCTAAAAACATAGAAGGAGAATTTCTGTATAACAGGCATACTTCTGCCAGAGAAAAACAGGCTTAGAAAGGGAAGAGAAACCTTTCTAAAGGTTTTACAACTGGGAAAGGCTCGAAATGTTGTTTTTCAGAATTCTTAGAAATGTAACAATTTACTGCTTTTGCTCACTAAAACAAGTATGCTAGTTATGGTAGAACTGCAGAGATGTTTATGCACAGATTGGAAAGACGAGGAGCACAGGGAGCCTGGAGCAGACTGAGAGACCAGTCTGACTTCTCCAGGATCCGAAGACCTCAACACAAACACTGACTGTCCAGAAGCAAATGTATATAATGAGATTAATCCCAGGAGGAAGAATGCAAAGATTTAACTAACCACTACTGCAGGATCACACGTGTTAATCAGCTTAGTTACCTACAGCATCGACCTCACTGCTGTATCAGCTAATGATTAACTTCCCCAGTGCCACAGCCCATCCCTTGCTGTTGCAGATGGCCTTGGGGTCAGCTGGGAGAGAAAGGAGGGGAGAAGGGAAGAAGCTGAGCTCAACTCGTGCGTCACGAAGAAGCTGAAGAAGAAGGAATAGCCACTCCTCAGTGCTCGGCTTCAAGCAGCGAGCTGTCAGGCACTTTACATTAATAACTGTAATTTGTAACTGCGAAAGCTCCGGGATATCAGCAGTGCCTTGATGAACTGTGACCAAGGATTAGCTGCCAACAGCCTCCTCGCGCAGGAGGAGCTTCTCCAGCCCAGAAAGCACACAGCCTCCCCAGCAGAAGGGAACAGCGCTTTGGAAAGGCACCATCAGGTGATGGTAAAATTCAGTCTCTGAGTTTTGCTAATCTCATGGCACAACTGCAGCGCAAAGGAAAATACATTTGAAGTATCAACCTTATTGCCAACAGTTATGTGCTAGTGGAGTAGCAGGAAATCAGCTGAGAAGTGTTTGCTCTATTTCTTCTGTTTGTAACATGTGTTGCACAAAAGATCTGACAGCATTATCAGCTAGAGAGAAATAGCTGCAAACTGCGGAGTAATTTTAAGTGCATTTATTATGGCTGGATTTTTGATGATTGGAAAATTCCCAGTGGGATCTAGAAGATGCAAGCAACTGACATTTAAAGCATTTTAATTCCACCTTGATGTCCTGCTAACACTTTAAAGAGAAAAAAGTACATGCAGTTTCATTCCACACGGATGCATAATTTTATCTCATCCAGTTTACTCAACCTGATGCTAATTCTCCCTCCAATATTACTGTGCAATTTTAAGGCTGACATTTATTTCTTTGACCGTGATAGATTTAGATGATGTCTTTTCCTCCTCTACAGCACTGCTAATTCATACACCGGTCCCCTTTACACAGGGGTGACCCCACATAAGCTGGGTACAAACTACCTCCTTGCATCTGTCTTTCCACGTGCCTGTACATATTGTAGGCACTCAGTGCCCCCCCAGCGGGACGCAAGGTGTCTCTATGTCCTTTTTGTGATTGTCCAAGATGAGATTATTTAGTAGCAAAATATAATAGTACAGTATTACAGGACATTCAACTGCCGGTTCATTCTCCTAGAGCACATTTTGCATTTTCAACAATAAAGAGCATAGCAAGGACTAACAACATGCCGTTTAATTTAGACACTAGCAATTAGTTAATTCTCTTTCGGGGTTCCCACAGAGCAGGACCTTCAGTTTCCCACTTAACATCGTTTGTCCGTCCTCTGTGCGCAGCCCAAAGCATAGGGCAAGAGAGGTCTAGCAGCCTCTTCCAGCCTTTGGGTGCCATCCAGTTCATTTTCCCAGAGCGGCGCTTTGGGATGTGCACGGCCGACTGCAGCTCTTCAGGTCCGGTGCCAGCAGCAACCTCTGCAGGACCAGCAGCCACCGAGGGGAGGGGACAATCCAGAGTTCAGGACTAGAGGACACCCAAACGCCCAGAGCCCGCCGCCACGGAGCCGATGGGTCCGGCTGGGGCTGCTCTCTCCTTTGCCCATTAAAACCTCACACCCGTGATGTTGACAACAATTTACGACAGAAGTAGGGGGGGAGAAAGGGGAGGGGTTGAGGAAGTTAAACAGAAAATATTTGTTTATTTACTTTAACCTCCCTGTCTGATCAAGCCAACACTTGCACCTCTCCTGCTTTTAACACGCTTTTACATGAAAAGGAAGCAGAAAAGACCAACCTCAAAAGCTGATTTCCCCGTCTTGCTGCTGCTTCTTTCTTTGAATAAAAGAGCTTTCTCAGGCCAAGAACACAACTACCAAGTAGCCAAACTACTTATATCCGCAATTGCTGGTTTGCCTGCTGTCAGATAAGCATCAGGTTAAGGAGCCAGGAACATCACATGACTCAAAAGATATCCTACTTTTTACATGTAAATAATGTACTGAAGTAATGACAGTTTGGCAAACAACTGAAAGAAACGCACACATTTCTGCTCAGTTTTGTTTACACTTCTGTGCATTTCCCACTTTGCTGAGACCTTTGCCTATTATAGCGTATTTTTATAGCTGCTGATAGGACTGGAGTTGTTTGTTTTGAAATTCTTCCCAAGAACCAAAACAAGTATACGTAGATATTATTTTTTTTAACCTTTTGCAGTTTTAATTCACAGGCTTGATTTGTCGTTTGAGTGGATTGTGCTACATTCCACATTGCTTTTATTAGAAATAAAGAAGCATTAAAACCCAATGCAACATTGGGGTAGCCATCTAACTCGTTTATTCAATATTCGTCTCTGGTAGTACATGGCTGTATGAGCGTGGGGGGTCAATTCAGTGCTCAGGACTGAGAAAGGGCTCTGAGTTCCAGTCAGCTAGATACTGTGGCATTGAACTAGTTTCTTTTCCATTTCCAGTTTTCCGATGAAAAAGAAAACAGTTGGGTTTTGTTTTTTGTTTTCGGGGTGTTTTTTGGCCGGTGGTCTTTTTTTTTTTTTTTTAAATTAGTATTTTCTGTGATTATTTTAATTGAATAAAAAACCCCAAATTTTACTCCAGAAATAAAATGTCTCAAAAATAATTCAAGTTGAAGAGACTCCACTGCTCAGTTCTCAGGAAATCTGCAACGTTGTCAGTCTAACATTGTCAGTCTCACGTTGTCACTCCATTGTATCCTCAGTCCCGGATGTACTTGCCATTTGTGTCATAAACTCTTAAGTCTGAGCCATTTACGTTCTGAGTTTGGGCACAAACAGCACAAGGAAGTTAAGCCGGAGATAACATTTGACTTACTCCAGCTGCTCACATGATCATTCTACAGTTAACGAGCATGTTGCTACTATGCTCGCAAATCCATTAAGTGAAACATAAACATCTTCAAAGGTTCAAACATGACCACGTCCTAAGCTGCAGAAGGAGACTAGAGCCACGCTTCATTCAGTAGCAAGTTACAAATGGGTGTTTGCATCAGATGTGGGCACAGCCACACTAGCACCAAGTTTAACTAATTAGGCTGATGCTGACGATTAACCAGTAACGCTAGAAACTGTGGTAGTAACAGGTGGTGTGGGTGATGCAGACTATGAACCTTTTGAAGGAGAGGGCTGCTGGGGCCTAGGTGGGTCTTCTAGGTGCTACCTAGGGTTTTCCAGTTTTAGATATGCACTGGCAGGTCTTCATTGATGCTTCTTGTTCTGGAACTCTTCAAAAAGACAGGTCTTTCCCCCCATTGCAAGCTGGTGCCTTGCTGTAGCAAGCAAAGTGGCATCCTAAACATGGTGTTTCTCTGTTCAGGCTCTGCCTGTGCCCACCCATGACATTTTCTGTTCAAGAATGATCTAGTTTGGTACCAGCACATTCAATCAGGACTTTTTATTTAAAGGTATGTATACTTAAGATGTAAAAATACAGATGCATTCTTAGTTTTCAGTAATACAGCAGTGAAAAGAGCTAAGGGACTCCAAATGAGTCTCCCATGAGCAGAGTCGTGGGTGAAGTTGATGACTGCAGCAGAGGAAAGCTGGACCAAGGAAATGTTTTTTAGGATGAGAAACTCATTAAGAAACCAGATTGGAGTTTCTGAGTTGGGGTTTCTGTTTATTTCTACAGTATTTAAGAAAGCATGGCTTGGCTTATGTAATTTGTAAATAAATATTATTGCATGTAAGAAATACTTCACTTATGCCAACTGTGTATTATTTTATAGAAGCAGGCTGCTGGGGTTACTTATTCTGATTATTACTCTGTGAAAAACGTTCACTGAGACCATAATATTTCACCTGTGGATATTAGACTTATTCTAGATACATTAAGATAGCTCTAGCTTTCAGTACCTTAATTTGGAAATACAATCTGCACACACTTCATAAGACTTTATTGGCACTTTTGATCCTTGACCTGTTTATATAGTAATTATTAACTAGCTTAATTCTGAGAACTGTGTTCACATTATGTTTTCACACAAGATATTTTGGCATGATAAAACGATGCCTATAAAAAGTCAAGGTTGTTCCTGTTCAACTAAAACAGCAACACTAATTCTAAATTCAGTGTAAACAAGAAATAGAATAAATGTTTTCCAAGTAGAAGAACAAACCTGGCAAGGAATAAAACATACTTGTGCTGTAAAGTGCATAATACAAGTGTGCAGAAATAGAGTTTTGAGGAGTGTCAGAACATTTTAAAGTCTATGTTTTATGTATTTTTATTTTCCTTTCGAGTTAATTCTTTCTTTTAACCGGCCTTACTCCATAATCTGTTTAATGTTAGGGATTTATAAAAGTGTATATATCCAAGCCTGAATTTTATTTGAGTCTGAATTGGGACTGATTCTGAATGCCTTTTCAGACGAGTGCAAATGAGGGTAGTCACTGACTGCATTTACCCCAGGATAAACTAAAAGCACAGAAACACCCCACTCCTAATTTAATCTGACTCACCTAATAGCAGATGTCAATTATACTATCACAGTTTGTGTAAGGGTCAGAAGATTTCCTGGTTTTAATAACTTACTATTAGATGATTTTTCACATAAGTGCTTCCTTGACTTCAAGTCAAGAGAGTCATCTCCTAAACTATACTTGGATAAACAAAACACATTCCGTTTTTTAACTTTCTCTCTATAAAACATGTTTTCCAGACATCCTACCATCCTTTTTCTAAACATTTCCAATTTTCATTATCAGTTTGGAAATTAAACTGCAGGATTAAACAGATCGTTCCAATAATTGTCTCACCAATGCTGCACGGACACGTGCTACCCCTTCCCTGCTTTTTCTTCTACCTGACCTGCTTATGCCTTTGGGTGTTGTGTCCTTGCTCTTTCTTGCAGCATTACGCTAACACTTCTTACTCAGCTTGTTATCTATGGTCCTTCTTTCTGCAGTGCAGCATATGTTGATTTTTCTAAGCATATATATATATATATATAACGTTGCAGATGTACAAAACCTGTCTAGATTAAAATATATCTGATTTACACTTAGACATGGCAAGCCTTCCCCAGTATTTCTTTAACCCGTGATTTATTTTACATTATTATCAAATCAAGACAGAATCCTGTCAGAAACAGCCAGAAACCATGTTTCAATGTATTTTACCAGAGACTGCAGTAGTGTGTAAAGTCTAAAACCAGTAGTTTAATCTTGCCAAAGTCTACTGTTGATCATGAAAAATGGTACTAGTGTGAGTGAACTCCTATACTTTAACACATACTGAGATCTGACATGGTATGGAACCTCCACTGGTGCTGCTAATCATGCTGAAATCAAAATGAATGAACTTGTGATCATTATATCAAGTAAGAATCGGTATTCCCTAAGTTTACAAATATTTATCTATATTTTAATTTGTCTCTCTCACACTGAAAGAAAAATCTTCCTTATTTGTCATCTGAAATATGTCTTTGCTTCCTGCATCTGGTAGAGAGCTGGGAACCAAAATAGAGAGGGTGGAAAATGGCAGAAGCTGCTGAATAGAAATAGCTACCTCCCCTACCATGAACGGTGTTATGGAATAAAAGTCAGCTTTTTGCATTTTCTGTTTGCTTAATATTTTTGAGTTGAACTCTTTGCATGTGAATGAGTGGGCACATGCAAATAAAAAAATTTATTAATGGTCTTCAGTGTTATCAATAGTTTTTGAAACTAAAGCCTGAAGAAAAGAATGTGGCTAGATAAGAAAAAACACTGAGAAGTCGTCTTATATCACCCATAGATAGGTTATTCTGTCTTCTGCTAGAAATACTAAGACAAATCATGGTGAAAAAATTCCTCTGCTAACAAATCTTTGGGTTACTGTTACAAATATTCCCATTTCCATCACAGTAAAGCCTTGTTTGCCTCTAGGAAGAGCAAAACAGTTGAAAGATACTGCCGTGAATAGTAGATTTGAGAAAAGACTAGACTGTAATCTTAATAAGACAGGGGTGAAAGTAGAGAGAAGATTACATTATCAAAAGATACAGAGAGTGTTTATTTACTTTTAAGAACAATTTATCCTATCCTATTCTGCGTCTCCTGATGTACGCTGCAAAAAATACTGAACTTGCACAGTGAGAGGCTGGAAAGAAGATAGTTTTTTTTTAAGATAGATATATTTTATAGCATCATGGGGAATAGAAAAGATTACTCTCTGCATTTCAATAGCTAGCATTCAATCTGATTTTTAAAAGTCCCAAACCATATGACTTCCACTTCTATTATTCAACAGCTTAATATGCTGCATTTCCTGATATTTATATCAAATATCTTTCATCTTTTATAATATATGCCCCTTACCTGTTAAAATTGTATTTCCATATAATGAAGTGAATAATTATTCTTTCTATAAGCTTATGTCCTCAGATACTTGAAAGCTGTTATTGTGTTCCCGCTTATTCCTTATTTGGCAAAATTATAACCACTTAATTCTCTTCATTTTTCTTCCTACTTCATTTCTCACAAAACCCTCTAATTTTTTATTCTGTCTCTTCTCTGATTTCCTTCCAACTTAACATCTTTCTGGGAGAGCATTTCTTATAATGCATGCAATAACCACGACAAGGTTGCAGAAAATCCTTGCTTTGTGACTGCCATCCACGTCCAAAATCCTTTGAAGTCCATGGCTGAACTCCACTGGGTGCAAAGGCCACTGGATTCTAAACTTGCATTTTATTTTTTATAATTCTTGTAACATCCTCCAACACTCTTATTCATTACTCCTGTTGCATCTCCTACAGTGCTTATTCTAATCACTCATCTTCCAATTGGCTATATGTTTTATGTTGGGGGTTTTTTGTGGTAAAATATTTTACTCCCTTAATGAATCTATTTTGGCCATGCTTCATGATGTTTATTATCAGTCCCTTTTTATTTCACTCTCCTTACTGACATTTCGAATCTTCTAGAATGAGCATAATCTTTGCATTTCATTAAGATCTTGTTTATGTCTTTTCTCTAAATCATTAATGAAGATAGAAAATAAACTCACACTAACAATCAGTATGGGTTACCCCACTGGACATTTCCAAACATCTTGTTACACAGCTGTTTATTGCAATTTTTTTCATCTCTCCTTTAGCCAATGTTCAATCCACACACAATTGTCTCCAGCCAAGATGACTTGAATTAATTTTTCAATTAAGATTTCATGAAAGCGTGTCAAATGTTTCACTAAAATTCAAATATCTGTCATTTGAGATATTCAAATATCAATGCCTGTACTTATTATTTTTCTTCCCCCTCCTCCCCTTCCTTCTGTTTAAAACTCATTCCTTCAAGTGCAAAGGACAACAGCTGTTCCACGTTGGAGCACGTTTCTTGCCAAGTGGTAGACTTGAATTGCCTATTTGCCTAAGGACCATTTGGCTCAGGGTTTACAGACCATGGAAAAGACATCTCTCTTCTTGGCTCTTTGCAGAGTGACTCCTTGAAGGAGTTACAGGGTTGTTCCAAGTAAATGAACCCTCAGACTCGTAAGTTCCTCCATGATTTCAGTTTACACACCTTGAAAATATCTTCTGTCCATTCCTTATCATCATGCATAAAGCAGCAGATGAATTTGTAGTTGCATTCACAGATTTTCATACCAATGAGGGAAATTTCTTTCCACCTACAGCCATCATCTTGTGTCCATGGTGTGCCCAAGCCAGCAAATGCAGGCTTCTTAAATCCAGGGTGATGTTCCACAAAGGGTCTAAGGATTTGAATTTTGACAGTCTTATTCCTGTACATTAATCCTCTGGTATTTCTATTGCTTTCCGAAGGACTAATCATGCAGTGAAGAGCTGCTTGTTGTTAAATAAAAAAAAAATCTAGCCTGGACATTTTAGACCTGCTCTGTGTTTCCATCACTGAGGGGAGGTAAGGAAAACATGGTAGCCCAATGTATTTACATATTATTTAACATTTTGTTAATTTCTTTCATTCACTGAAAACTGTCATAAAAATAATTGTTCTTGGCTATATTAACTCACTGTATCCTGGATCCTCACTCATTACAAAGGAAGTTTTATATGGTGAAAGAGATAGCAGCTTTCTGAGAACCAGAGTGTGTCATTCATATCTAGGCCAACAGTAAAAGTAAATCTCCAGCCACTAGAATGGATTTCAAATGAATTCACGGTGACTAATTATAATGTGTTTCTTCCTAGATCCTAGAATAATATTACCAGAAAAATATCTTATAATCTAGTCAAACTTATGCCAATATAACAGAACCAATAGGCAAGTTTTTGAAAGATTAAAATGCTTTTTCCTTCCATGAGAAAAATACAGGACCATCAATACCCACTTTTGTCGTAGCCAAAGACTTAGATTAATTGCTGAAGGATTATGTGTTTCTTTTAAAAAAATCACATCTGAATCTATGAAAGATTTAAAGAGGCCTTTGAATAATGAAGAAAACTGTTGAAATTAAAGAAACCCAATGGCTTTTATTTTATTGCAAACATATTTTAAGACCTGACAACAGTTGCAGTGTTCCCCTAATTTTTGCTATAAAAGGGAAGTAAACCAACAGTTTATTGTAGCAATACTTCATACTGCCCTACTTCTGTAAATTGTCTTGAAGCTCTAGGGTAAGGATGGAACATTCATGTTTTTAAATTGGATACAAAAGCAGTTTCTATGCTGTGGCTGCTGTAAGCATAAATTGCTACACAGAGACTACGAGATATATCTAAGCATACTGATGCTCAGCAAATTGTGAACATTTTTTTTTGCCTTGCTTTACCTGCAATGCTTATAGTTTGTGCTCCTTTTAAATGCTTTCTAATGTTCGGAAGGTATAACACAGACCTTGAAAATGTTTCCAGCTTGTAGGAGGTTGCATAATTCTCCTTGAAACAGAACCAAAACTATGTGGGCTGTCCTAAAGTTTTAAAATGTTTTAGCATAACTAATTTATAATATAAATTGGCTGACCAGCGTGAACCTGGATCTTGCACTCCAATTTTTTTATGAGGACATAATGTTCTGCCCACAATAATGGAGAGAAAATAGTACTTATTAAACTTTCATTTGAGAGCAGCAGTGGGTCATGTACCGTGTCACAGAGGTGATGCGCTCTCCAGACCCCACAGAGGAGGGACTAAAGGGTGGCCTTGCCTCATACAGTCTTGGACAGGTAATAACAGGTTGATATATTTGGCACGCCGGCTAGGCGGTGAGGTGGCCTCACAGCCACCCAGCGGGACCAGTGTCAGCGTCGGGAAGAAAGGTCCCGGGACTGCTCAGAAAGCAGCTGAACGCTTTGCAGGTGGTGGGAGGCTGCTCATATCTCCTCAATATTCCAGATGGCATCTGTAATAATTACATTTAGTGAGATGGCTAGGAAGGGAACTGTGCCATTAAGAAGCCCTTGCGAAAGCCATTTGAACTGACTGCTGTATTTCGCAGGCAAGTACATAATGTGATACTGAGCAATTAGACATTGAATTAGCAATTAGATATTGAATCGAGTAGATCTCTGATGTAGATACCAACTGTCTCTGGGAACTCCTTCCTTGCTTGTACCTTCATGACACTTCCTTTGTTGTTCATTACAGAATAGACTCTTACATTCTCTGTAGGAAATAAAAACAAAACCCACCACATTTTAAGGCTATTAAGAGTTAATGATCAGATTGTAAGGTCCTTTTACTTTTTATTTATTTATTTATTTAAAGATATGCAGTGAGTGAGAGCAAAATAAGCAGCACAACTTCTACAGCAGTATCTGAGAAGTCTGGATGAGGTTAGCGGGAGGATGTTTGCAAGAACAGCAATGTAGCTTTTGCATTCACAAAGGGTAGGAAGCCCAGTTGTTAACTGCAAGATTAGCAATGCAATCACCTGATATTTCAAATAATATGAGAGATCTGAAACATGAAAACAAATTAAGACTTGCTATGGATGAGAAAACCTTACCTGAAAATATGTATGCATACAGAGCTTAGCTACAGCAACAGATCCTGTGTCTGAAAAAAGGTATTTAGAAAGATGTACAAAACTGCCTCTGCATCTTACCTCTAAATTGCTATAAAACTCCCAATAATTACAAATTAACTTCTAAGAGAAGTGTGTATGTTGATGTTAAGTGATGTCAAACAATTTTGTCTTGTTTCTGAAATTAGCAAGTTTATTGAGGTTTAATTGGCAAAGGTTTATAAGGAGAATAATTTTGAAAGTAATATAGCACTTATTTGGTTGTAGCGCTTGGTTGTAGCGATTTCTTTTTATTTTATTTCAAACTGATGTTATGAAACCTTGGATTTGTTATAATAGGAAAAATGGCAGTTTTCATTATTGCTGTTTTCTTGCCTTAGAAAAAAATCTGACACACATGTCTATCATCCTGTTCAGTTCAGAAGACAAAGCAAAACCTGGATGCAGTGGAAACTCATTATTTTTTTTGAGGTAGCAAACGTGGTTTCCATATATACAGACTAGTACCTAGTTTTAAAGTAAATGTTAAATTTACAGCAAAATGTTCAGTTTACCATCTGGATTTTAAGCAACTGCACTTGAGTCCTCTGAAGTCAACTGCAGTTTCAGCCCAGTGGGTGGAATTAGGTATGTACATTATTCATAGTGTTATGTATCATTTTGCTTATTTTTCCAAGCTATCGCCAGTCATTTTTCCCGAGTATAAACCTTTGCTTTTGTCAGCTCCAAGATTTGCCATTTTCCTAACTGGCCTATAAGATGGAAATGAGAAGGCAGTCAAGGTTGATGCAATCAGCTGTTTTCTAAGCAGGGCCTGATGGGTTTTTTAATCTACATTTTTAAAATTGTGTTTTGCTCTGCAAAGAAAACTTCATTGTTCCTGATATTAATACTGTTCAAAAATTGTTTCTAACAGGACTGAAAATATTTATATACTATTAATAATTGGATTGTCTCTTGGACTCTCTTTTAGAAAAGACCAAGGAAGTAGACCTACAATACTTTGAACCTTGAGGCTGGATCTGAAGAGGAAGCTGCTATGGCAGGTGCAGCTTTTATCATCCTTGAAAAAGACAAGGGCATACAGGAGAGAAAGGGTGAGGAGGTGAGATACCTACAAATCAGGCTCTAAATATACCACCTTTAAAAAAAATAATAATATTCTGTTTCTTAAACTAAAGAAAGAAATAGGTCTCCTTAAGTGATTTTTCTCTATATTTAAATATCTTATGAAGTTCTTTCTAAAATAACTTTCCTAGGCCTCCAAAGAAAGTTGACAAAACTGTATTTTCATGAGTCCTAAAACTCCTTACAGCATCCATTTGTTTCTAATGCTATCAAAAATATGCAAATTATGGGCGGCACTATCAGTACATGAATCTTTCCCAAAAGAATCAGATTAGAACCGCAAACGTTGGTACCTTATAACTTCTTTGTGATAAGAAAGTTTGGTCCAAAATAGTAAATAAATGGTGAGCTGCAGCAGGTTTTGGTTTTGTGGTTGGTTTTCTTGTTGTTTTTGGTTGTGTGTGGGGTTTTTTTGTTGTGGGTTTTGGGTTTTTTTTAACATTATTAGAATGATTTGTCCTTGATATTGGATGCATTGAATGTAGAAAAACATGTTCACACAGAACAAACTGCATGCTCCACTTGTCTAGAAGATGATAACAATGAAGAGGAAGATATTGTTAGTTTGCCCTTTTATCTTTGTTGTGAATTTCACTAGATAGACGTCCTCATATCTTTGTGATAATCAGGTGTCAAATATATGTTGTTATCTAATCTTGGCTGCTTTTGGCGGGTAAAATGCTCAGAATGTAGAGAAGTAAAGCTTCTCTTACAGAAAAAACCTGGCTAGGCAATGCTATATCATCCCACACTTACCACAAGACAGGCATTTTTCACAAAGCTTGTTGTGAGGAAAAAGATTTATACTTATGAATTTTATTCAGATGTAGATTTCATGAGAGACTAAGTGAATATAACAAATGTGGGAATTTCTGTTAATAAAATGATAATTTTATACCGATATCTGTTTGTCCCTAACACAACAGGAATTCCCAGAAATTCAAATGATATATTAAAGCTCATTCTTGAGCTATCAAAGGTTAATTTTCAAGTTCTGGATGACACCTAGATTGTGAGATGGACCATGAAACCATGGCAAAATCAGAATTGTCCCTCTTTCTAGACTTCAGCTGGAGGCAAAGTATTTTCTGATCTCTCTGCAGAATGGGAACTAAATACTGAAGCAGATACGGTCTCCTTAGTCCGCAGGAAGAATTCTTCTACATTTCCATGATGGCAGAAGGCACATGGGTGATACCTGACTGTTAATGAGCTGGGAGTGCAGAGAGGTAGTGTATTGCTGTGAAGTTTGTCTCCTTCATTTATGTTGTAGGCAGCTATTAAATTCCTGTGTTGTTTTATTTGATGCTTTCTAAATAATATCTAAGAAGCAGTTGGCCCATAAAGAGGTAATTTTATGTTTTACTTTGTGTGCTTCATTTTATCTTTTTGTTGTGACATTGATTTATATATTATGCCAAAAATAGAAAGTCCGTATTGAAGGAACAACAACATTGCACACAAAACAATTCAAGCATTCCTTAGCTTGTGAGGTTACTCATGGGATTTTTAAATTGCTTCACATGTTTTTTTGCTCTTTGACATTACTTTTCATTACAATATAACTTACTATATTTTCCACCATATCCTGCCACCTTCAATTGATATAATTCTTACTACTCTAACAAATGGTCATTAAATATTGTATCTAATCCTTGCTTTTTAGTGTATAAATTGCTATTATTTATTGCATAGTCTTCAAAATGAGGTGGTTATTCCTAAGTAGATGGGGAGGAAAAATGTCATTACATGAGATAATACTTGGTGCTGCCCTTGAGGTTTCATGGCTCATCCTTTGTCCAAAAAAGAGCTCTGTTGACTTGTAGTATGCCTGTTTGAGCATCCACAACGGAAATTCAAGTTTGTCCCTCCAGCAAGAGCGGAACATCTTTGAGACGCTTTTTTGACATAAAATACATGCTCTTTCACACCTGTGTGCACATGTACACACAGAGGAAAGTTTCCTAACCTGGGGCACTTGCACATCCCCTTAGTGGTACGTGCAGAGCTGCCCAAATGCAGCCAGCTTGAGGTGGCTGGACATTGGAGGAACTACAAATTGGATGTTCCCGTCTCTCAGCCTGCAAGCAACGTAACCTGATGAGCAGTTGCAGGGTGTTTGCTGGATAAGCCTCTGCGCAGAACATGGACAAGGAAATAGGGAGTCCAATCTCTCCTTTACAATTTAAAGAAGCACCTGGGACATGGACGTTTCATCACTCCCTTTATCTTGTTTATAACCAGATCCCTGCTTCCCCGTTTAATACTCAGCCACCAGCCTATAACTTGCAGAAGGGGAGGGGAAAAAGAACAAAGTAATGCATGACTTGACAGGAGGCTGGAAAGAGGGAAGGATGTGTGCTTTGCTGACAATTTAATGTTAGAAAACCTAAGTGGAAAGCTGTTATCTTGTCTGTGAACCTGCCGTGAAGGGTGACGTGAAGTGGCAGGCAGATCACAGCTATTTGCTAAACAAATAAGAGAGCTAAAACTCAGGAATAAGTTCCCTGGTTGTAGTTTTTGTAGAGATGGTTGTTGCAGTGGCTAAATATCTTTTACTTCTCTACTCCAATTGCCTCTAATTGGCCCTTTCTGTAATTCTGTGAAGGTTTGTTTCACCTTATATCTCTACAGATATTTTTCTTATTTATAGTGTCTTTGAAGTTTTGGTTATCATACCTCTGCAAAGCAGTGTTGCCACCTCCCTTCTCCTTCTCCCTCTCTCCTTTCTGTCTTTACCTCCACCACCCCTCCCTCCTTTCAACAGTGGCTAATTTCGACTTCTCTCCATTTACTCCTGCTTTTCGCAGCTTTCGCCACAATTTGTTCCTGTTCACCATCTTGACCCTCACAGGTTCACTATTCCTACATCTCCCTTTGACTCCCATCAGGAATTTCCCACACTTTTCAGGTGAGCAGAAGGAACAGGGAGAGCCCCTTGTTTTGTGCTTCTTACCCCAATAGGCCTGCCAAGAAGAAATTACTATTGCAGGAAAAATCCTGATTGAGTGCTGCAGTAGAGTGCTCATTTTGATCATGAGCAGTGTAATTAGTAAATAGGAGGTGAGAGAGGGGAAAGCATGGAGAGTGGAAATGAACTGTCAGATGCGTTAGCATCTTCTCTAGATTTCTGACAACTGTCTGAGTGCACACCAGGATTTTAGAAGCTTCTTACGGAGCAAAATTTTGATCTGCGGAATGTTTTTCTGAGGGTTTCCCTACATTAAAAAGAACAGCATTACATTAAACAATCCCACCTTACCTTCCCATGCCCAGAAATACTAACTTTAAGGGTTCTAGAATTAGCGGTTGGCACCATTCCTGATTAATGTTGCATTAATGCAACATGACTAATTTGGTTCCCTGCATCGTAGTGCTACATGGCTTCTGGTCAGGAACATAGTTCAGCTGAAATTGGCTCTAAGAAGTACTGAATCATGTGGTGTGGGTATCCTTTTATCTATATAGTTATATCCGTATCCATATCTATATTTACAGCTCATTTCAATACATAAAAGTGGTGTTTCTTCATAAAACAGCACTGTAAACAGTTTCCCCTTTAAGTCAAAAATGTTCAAGGTATTTTAGAAACCAGATGCTCCTGCCTTGACCTTCAAGTTTTAGCCTCACTTAGAAAACACCCCTGAATGATTTGGTTTGCAATGTTAAAACCAGATGACAGTGAGCCCTTTCAGAAAAAAATTCTAGGCAACCACAACTGCAAGTGACCCATGGGGAAAATGATAAAATGCTTTTGAACTCTGTGCTACCGTCCGGTGTTTTATTACTGCATGTCATCTTAGATATTTTTTCCTGTACTTAGTATTGCAATTAATAAAAATCCTTATATAAAGGTAACGAGGTGTCAGCTTCATTTCCAGTTAAGACTGTCTGTTGATTAAAAACTACTTTACAATGACATTAAGCTGCAAAGAACAAGTCAAAAAAAGCGTAAGCCCAAGACACGCACTGTCAGTCCCCATAGATTTAAATTTAATTAAATGAGAAAACTGCAGGACTTCTTGTGTTCACAGTGAAGATTCCCAGAGCTATCCCACGAATGGTATTCAGTTATTGCAAGTCATGAGCTCAGTTTCGAATATTGTTTTATCATTAATGCTGCCAGTCTTTCCCCATTAACTCTAGTAACTAAAATGCCATGCTTTCGCAATGAAAAAAAAAAAAAAAAAAGGCCTTGGCCTTGTACTAAATGCATCCTGAGGATGCAGCCTTTGTAATCACACCAGTTTATCCATTTATTAGCACAGTAAGCCAGTTGTTTTGGATGTGAAATTCAACACTGAAATGGTGCTATTTTGAGAGGTGATGACCACTTGCTCTTGGCTGCAACTGAGCCTTTTATTTCGTAACACCTAAAGTGTGGTGTTATCTCCCTTTAAAACCAGACCTCCACGGAATGCTCTGGACCCACGGCTATGTGAAGCAATACCCTCCACATCGGACCCATCTTCCCCTCTGCGGGTGTCTGCGTTCCCCAGGCAATGTGGAAAAATGCTACAGGTACTTCTAGTAAATCTGATATTTTTCCCACAAAGTATAAGAACTGGACATTGCTTCCTTTGAAGTATGGAATTATTCATCTTACATTTTATCTTGTCTATCTACCACCACCATCAAGTCAAATATAGCATCTTCCAGCCCAGTTTTCAATATTTTTGAACTTTAGCTGTAAATTTGTAGGTTTTCTGTTCTCAGAGATAAATTAGGAAATAAATAAGCCTGTAGACAAGCTGAGAAGGTACTGTATGATGGCAGTAACGTACAAAGATGAACACGAAAATGTCATCAGCATTGTTGCCCAGATATGTGCTTGTTAATATTTTTTCAGAAAACAGGATTATAGTACTGGGGAGAGAAATAAAAAGATGCTGAGGAAATGGGAAGAGAGAAAAGACAGGAGACTCAGAGCTGTACAAACATACCTCCCCAGTGCCTCTTACTTGCTCCAAAAAACGGCATTGTTGCCTTTGTAATTGCTGAATTTTTAAAAGGGGCCTGGTCTGTGTGTGAGGAGCTGTCCTTTCAAGCACACACTGTGACTTTTTGAGATTAAAGGCCAAACCATGTGTTCATGAATTTTAATGTAAACAAAATCAGCTTTTTTTCCCCAGTTTTTAAGATCTCTCTTTGCTTTGTTGTGTGGGGTGATGGGCAAAGGAGCAAAACGGCCAAAGGGTAAGCTGCAGCATGCTGGTACATATGTTTTCATCTCCAGCTGAATCTTATCCTCCATGCTCTAAAGAGATCACATTTACAACACGGGGACCTGAGAGACTCAGACCAAGTAAGTACCTGGAGCACAGTTTCTCCACACCTCTAATAGAAAAAGAATATGAAACGAGATTAGCCCTTCTGCCTCTTCACAGGTTTCTCTGAATTTGCTGAAGTATATGCTTCTACTGCAACAATAATCATTAATGATATTATTCGTTTTCAAAGGATTTTGCACGTATTCTTCTTAATTCCAGTGAGGTAGCTAAACATTTCTGTCTCTCTTTTGTTACTTGGACAGAAGCACAGAGGAGGCAGAGCTGGCTCCCTGCTCTGCAGCAATGTATTGACAGCGTGGTAGCTCCAGCTCCATACCAATTAACCTCAGCAAATATTCAGGCCAAGGTGACCTGTCAGAGGAGTTCAAAAAGGAGCCTTGCAAAGTAGCATCTGCAGAAGGTAACAACCATATTTTCTTACCTCATTTCTGTCCTGTGGATTCCTCAGTCACAGAAGTGTACCTGTTCCTAGCACAGTTATTTCGAAGGAGAGCTGATTTTGCAGGGCACCTCCCATCCCCAAATTTTTACTTTTGAAGCTCTCCTGCTAACTAATGATGCTGATGGACCAAAAATACCATCTGCCATTTCTGAAATGACACCTGCCCTGCACATAATTTTGAGCATCTCATATGGTAATGCCCAAGAGACATTCAGGCTTTTAATCTCCCCCATCCATCTCTCTCTCAATCCTACTCAAACATAGCGTCTCTTCTAGTTAGATATTCCTGTACATATATCTCTATATAGCTACAGCAGCATCCAGAGATATGCTCTGGGAATTAAAAATGCAGACTCTATGAATATTTTTGGGAAGGAGCATAACTCCTGTTACTTCACAACTTCACTTTGAAACCTGCAAGACAAGAAGTACCTTCAATTTATTTTATCACTGTAATTTAAGGGTACATATATTTTTCTTATTTAAAACCAGAATCCTGGAAACTGCATTTTCATGTATATATGCTCTAAAATAAAAGGAATCGTGCGACTGCTTTTGATACCTGCAGTATAATGGTACTGAAGCTTCTAAATTGTAATAAACATTATACTTTCTTGTAATACATTGAAATAATGTTACTATTGTGAAAAATTGTGTTAGTGTCACCAAAAAAGTGACTACATTAATGTTTGATGCCTTTGAGCTGAAAATGCTTGTTCCAGCTTGAAGTTCTCCAACAAATGATAGTACTGTGACAACAGCTTTAAGTGCTTTTCACAATCTTCTACCGACATCTCTTCAGATGTTATTATTTTGGTCCAAATTCCACTTGACACAACTCACCAACTGAAATATGCCTAACTCCAGAAGGATGCTGCCTTGGCTCAGCTTCCCACTGATATGAGGTTTTTGTTTACAGCCGCGCGTTACCTTGTACAGCACTTGCTCACTCTGCTGCATCTCCCGTGTATGTGCTGGAAAAGCCACTCGAATGATTTGTAACCAGTTCAGCTGAATGCCTCTCTGCCAAGGATCAGGTGATACCACACAGCACCGCAGTACGGATTCAGGCTCTTAACGAGGCAAGATGCAGCATATGATTACTCTTCTGCAAAAGGACCACTCAAGAGCACAAAACTCTCTCCACTCCCATGACTCAGTACCAGCACAAGAAGACTATTTCTTACAGGTTTGTTTCAATCATCACTTGGAATTTCTGCGCTGTATCTTAATAGCTAAAAGTTAAGATTACCCCCACACACTCCTAAATTCTGTCCATCATCTTCCTCTCAACACAATAATATATATTTTTGTTACCATATCTAATACAGGCAAAAATTATCCTTGTTCCTCCATTACCCATGTGTTTTGTCCAAGCTCAGCCAGGTTTGCCCATAGGGAAACGCAGACACTGAAGAAGGAGGTGGTAGACTCCAAAAGGTCCAGGCCAAACGGGAGACGCCAGGGGTGAGAATGCACAGGAACCCTGGTGCAGCTGGGATGCAGCATCTAGATCCTGCAGCCCTCACTGTGTTTTGTGTCGTTGCTGAGACATGAAAGCTCAGCATGGGAGGAACCCAATTTTGGGGTATTACGTTTAGAGCTTGCTAGATATTTAAAGTTTCAGACCTGAAATATCAAAGTGACTTTTTTTGCTGTTCTAAACAGGCTTAGAAGACTGAATTTCAATCACCCTCCTCCTCCCCTTCCATGGAGGGGATTATTTTAGTTCTGTGAAGCTGATATGTTTAAAGTTGGGGGGGGGAGGGAGAGAGGTGTTATCTGTTGTATTGCACTTTTATAATCTGTTTATCAGAAATGTTATACAGAATATAAATAAGTCTAATGATAAAAAGACATTGTAAAACAAACAAACATACAGCACCTGCTTTTAAATTACTTTTGCTCCTCACTCCTGACACAAATAATGGTCAAAACGCAAAGCTCTTGCATAAATCATTTCCATTTCAATGAATCAGCGGTTGCCAACGGGAAAATATTTACATCTTTGCTTGTTCTATCAGCTTCTAGATTGCACATACCATCTCAAAACAACAACTAAGCAAAAATCTTTTGGGAAGCTACAAAATGATAAAGATTTTCTTGGCCAAGAGAGAAAACTGGAAGGATGAGATGCTTGAACTCTAACATTTCTTAGTTAGTGTGGCAGCGTGGCAACAGTGTAATGCTGAATTGACAAAAATTACTTCCATTCAGTTCAGCAATCCAAACTATTTTGGTTCCAATTAAGCAAAAGAAAAAATGCAGAAAATCAGACAAAAAACATTGACAAAAAATACTGATTAGCTCAACTAAAAAGGCCAGGATGAAAAGCCTCAACTACACAAGCGCAGAATTGAAAGTTGAACCTATATTTGGAAATTACAAGAACTATGGAATAAAATAAGAGGTGGTTGTATTTATTTTGGTTTTCACTGTTCTATCTTAACTTAAAATGTTTTGATTGTGAAGTGTAGGAAAGATTACCAGCTAGAGGTTCCATTTTACTTGTCAATTATTTAGTCCCTTTATAGGAAAAGAACCCCAAAGCGCAAAAAAACCCTTGGCCTTTGATCTCTCATTTTCTCCATTGAGAAACTATATAATCATTTTATAAGACGGAGCAAGTGTTCTTTTATCCCTTCATTATATCAGCTGATTCACTGTGCCAAGAGAGCGACAGAACCGCAAGCTGAAATGCAGTGTAAATTAGGAAATTGGTCTGTATTACAAATCCCTCTGAGTATCTTACTGAAGCAGCCTGGCAATAGCCACCCAAGATATTCTGTCATGTTAGAACAGCCTAATCCTCTTCAGTATTGAATGTCTTTTCTGTTTGCTCTTCACTTCATTGATGCAGTTATTACCCAACGGAAAGTGGCACAAGGCCTCCAGGAAGAGATGATGTGACTCAAGATGTGGTCTCATTGCTCCTTTAGCCTCAATAGGCCTTTCAAAGGAAGAAGGGAAACAAAAACGAAGGAACATCTAGGAGGATCTGTCAATCAGTCTCTCCAGAGCCACATTTTGTTAGGAATTAGCTAGTGGTATTTCAAGATGATCCTCATCCAGCTGCCATGACTATTACATTCCTGTTATCTACTATGGAAATTGGATTTAGTGCAAATATGCTGTTTGGAAATTAGTGTAAGGAACTAAAATAAGACTGCCATTGAAAATGCTGATCCCACTCTGCACCTGCTTTTTGCTATTTTTGTATTGATTTTTTTTTTCTTATTGAGAATTTGGGAATATGGGTTAGTGTTCAGCCACAGTACGTTGTATCACAACGTGTGCAATGAATAAAATCCAGGCATAAAAATAAGTTATAAGGAGGTGCATATACTATCATAACAACAATATCTAGCTCCTCTCTTGCACTATTTACCCATTGAACAAAGTCTTCTTTATGGGGAAACCTACAATTATTTTCAATTTTACTGTAAGAACTTGACCAAATCTTGATCCTAATCTTATACTTTTGTGGATTAGACCCTCCCAAGTACCAATTTCAGACCAGCTTTACCAAAAAGTGTCTACTGCATATATAAATTCAAATGATGTTAAGGTCATTTCTTTATGAAGTTTACTAGAGTCCAATGAGAAAAGTTTTTAATAGGACTAGTTAGGAAATAGTTTGTTCTGTTTTCAGTTGACATCTTAAAACAGTACCTTCACATTAACTCTTCAGTTAAAAAATACTGGGTTTTATACTGAAATATTCCAACCAATCGTCTTAATCAGTTATGTTGATTGCTAATTTTGTGTTCCCCTTGCAAATGTTTTGCAGCCTTGGAGCTCCAAAGCTGAATGCTTAGCCTGGTCTTCTGAAGCACATAGTTAAAGGAACACAGAAGTGAAAGTTTATTCTTGTTTAATTCTCAAGCATCTATGTTTCTATTTTTATTTAAATTTTATTTTCCATACTTTTTTATTAAATGTTAATGATTTTGTTTCATTCCATAATCTTTCATTTCTTCAGGAATTCTGGCTGATATGATGCAAGACATTTGATGCATCTAGCTGGCAAGTATTTATTGGCACTTCCATTGGAAATGAAAGTCCGAACTGGTTTCTGTGGCAGGAGCAGCATTTTTATTAGTTTATTTAATCTGCCAAAGAAGTAGGTCTCACTATGCCACCCTTATTCCCTGAGTACGTTTCAATGGAGTTGAGGTACGGCAAGAGGTCTAAGGGTCTAATAACTGCACACCCAGACTTTCAGCTCTAGATCATTGTTCGAAGGCTGGCTTTTGACCAAACCCATGGCAGTTTGACAGCTGTTTGGTCATTTATACAAACTGAATTGGTGGCCTCCATCCAGTTGCTAGTGCAAGTACGCAACTGCATCCAAATATTTAGATTAAATTACTACCTTTGTAAATCTCACAGAGCTGTTAGGTTTGAATGTCATGGAGATTCATCTCAGGAACTATGCCAGTGCCCTGTTAGTGCTTACCTGGGTCTTGCTGGGCTTCACGGATAACTTTTCCAAGTGTTTCTAAGACGTGCGCTGCACATCTTCCAAAAATCTTTCCATCTGTCTTTTACAGAGAAAGGTATGATAGTGATCACAGCCCTCACGCTGGACCGGGGACCAAAACAGCAACTTCTTGCTGTACAACACATTTAGCTTTTTTGAGCCCTAACTCCCTAGCTCTGAAACTCAGATGAGATAGTAGCACTGAGGATAACGTCAGTATCTCACTGCATTGACACTGTGTACGGTGTTTCTCATTTTAATACCTTTTGCACCTCGAAAATCCCCCCTGATTTCACAGGATGGCATATTGCATAGAAGACCATTTCCCCGGACAGCATCACCGGGCAAGCCTCAAAAGCAGCAACCCCACAAATGTCTCTGTTGGCACTTTCTCTTAATTCTCCAACTACAAGATTATTTTCCATACCATGTGCAAGAATCCACACCAAATTTTATTTAATTAAACATTTATAGCATTCTAATTTAACAGTGCTGTTGTAGCAACGCTTTTGGCAATGATCCAGTTCCCTTGTTGGAATAAACTGCGCAGCCTTCAGCTTCGTAGTTTATTCACTTGGGGACTGTGTTACTGCCTCATAAAACAGCGCGATAGTACTATTATCACTTAATTATACAGCAAGCTTTTTCAGACTTCGGTGTCTGCCTTCCTACATCAGCCACAGCATATTTCTCTGAACCCCAGAATGTGCAGGAAATATAAATTGGTCTGTTCGAACACACATAGATATATCTCAGAAAGCTGTTTTGTCATTACTTGGAGAATTATCAATATATTGTACTCAAATGTGATAAATTACTACTTTAGAACAAAACAAGAAATATATTCCTAATAGAATTAATTCTAACAGGTAATTCTGAATCATCACCTGTAATTCCTTACATAGAAAGTCCCAGCAACAGAAACGGGCTACTTATCTGGGTAATGAGTATTCACTGAGGAAAAAGAGAAAAAAAAAAGGAAGGGGGGGGGGGAAGAGAGAGGGGGAATAGAAAGAAATGCTGAAATTTAAACTGCATAATCATTATCACTAATTGTTGGTATCTGCAATAGGTATTTTTGGAGGTAATTTCAATAATAAAAATATCTAAATGTCACACACAGCCACAATTTATTCCAGGAGATCAAGGTTCCTAGAATTTTTTCTATTTGATGACTAACAGACTTTTTTCTCTGTTGAGGCAATTGTTAAAGTGAGGAAGTGTTGCTAAAAAAGAAGCAAATACCAAAGCTAAATCAAAATAATATTAACATTTCCTAAATCCTGGTTATTTTAGGTAAATTTAAGCCACTATTTCATATAAATTGAACAAGAGTAAAGCATAGGATTCCTTATTTTATAACTTATTTCTACAGTAGTTGCAATTTATTAAATATAATCACTTATACTATTTTTTTAATGTTCATGCTGATTTAATTAATCTCCAGAAAGAAATATGAGTTAGGTTTATATTAAAACGAAAGGCTATTTTCAAAGGCTATTAAAATGTAAGGATATTAGGAAATCCATATCTGTCTCCAGATTGACAAAATTGTGAGAAATGCTGAATGCTTAATTTCCCTTGAAACAGGTTTGGAAATGAGAACATTTGAGTTATGTGGCTAAACAAAGATTCACACACTTAGGTTTAAAACTTTTAGATGAAGTTCCTTGTCCAACTGTCTCAGTTTAATGAGCTCATTCAAGCCATTCAGGTCACTCCTTTTTTGCTCACTATTCGGCATTCAAATTGATTGGCCCCAGATGGTTATCTCCCATCTCCCAGCATAGCATGACCAGTGGTTTACAGCCAGCTCAAAGGGCCTCCTCCTTAGAAAAGTTTTCCTTAGAAACAGTGTATACAGGGTGACATTGGAACAGCTCTTTAACGCAACACCTTGTTCTTTTTGGAGGTCTGATAAACATCAGCATCTCAAACGTGAAAGACCACAAGCATGTGAGAAATGGAAATATTGTGCCAATTCTGTAATTTAAGGCTTGCAAATCTTCCTGTTGATATTAATATGTTTATATTAAAATAAATATCTAATTGTAAAACCGAGTGGTTTAGATTGTATCATTTCTCATGTGAAAAGGAGCAAGACTGAACTTCATTGTCTTTACTAAAATTAACTTATATGCCTGCATTTTGTAGGCTTTTTATTTTATAACTACTTATTCAAAACCCAAAAACATAAAATAAATTTTAATTAGTTATGAAGAAGGGTAGAGCAAAATTTTATACACTCCTTGGTATATCTAAAATGACTTTAGTTTATGGCCAGTATCTCTTATAATTATTAAGACGGTAAATTAAAGTCATATAAACATAGCAGGCCATTAGAATTTCTACAGTATAACACTAATAGTTCTCAATACTAGTGAGTTCATAAATACCTTTGAAAAGTTTTAATGACTTGACTTAGTTGTTTTTTCAGACAATAGAGCACATGGGAGTAAATATCCATTTTGTATTTCATTTTAATTGGCTCTTATAAGACACCTGTATATGTGACAGTGAGGCAAATGGGACATCTACTCCAGATATGACTCTTGACTGGCAAAGAAATATTTATTTAAACATATGGCCCTTTATTTTTTATTTCATTGTAAAGTGTTTATTTGTATAAGCTACACAAGAACCACGACAAAAACCTTACCTATTTAAACCTTATAATAATGTATGACACTCAGTTAAAAGTCACCTTGAAGAAAACATATGATAAAAAGTATTTTTCACAATTTTTGTTGACACAGAATACAGAGAAAGCTCTTGGTGCATCTTAATTCACAATTTTGTTCTCTCAACTGCTTACCAAATAATTACATTATTTATATTGTATTAAATTCTCTAATGATGTGCACACCAGTTAAAAGTAATGTCTAGGACATAAAATAATGCTGTTTATGTGCCATTATGCGTCTACTTAGCATTTAAATACTGTCTTCAATTGGATTTTTTTAAATAAATAAACACTGATTTATTTTGAACATTAGAAATGCAGGTCTTTTCTTGGCTAGCAGGAGAGAAATTAAGTGGTGGTGTCACACCAAAGACAATGAAAATGAAGTTCCCTTGCCCCTACTGATAGGAAAGGGATATGAAGATGGTGTGATTTGTATCTCCATGAGCAGAAATTCACTCCTGAGACAGTGTAAGAATTGGGCTTCTGTAAACCTTGAACAATTAGTACCCTATAAACCATGATCTTTCTCTTCCATCAATTTCTGTCATTCAGCTGAGAAATAAAGAGAAAATACTGGGACTCTGACAGAATCTGTGACTTACCCAGCAATAACTGCAAAGCCAAGCCCCCATCTGCTCCCGTCACAGTGGATGGCAGAGTCCCTGTCCCCGCACCAGAGCTGGATGGATGTTGTCAGGCTCCTGACGGCTGTGGTTCCAGCCCCTGAAAAAAAATCACTGAAATGGAACCCCCAAAGTAAATCCATAGTTATGGATGTCTCATTTCCTACTTTGTTTTACTTCTGCTTATCTTTGTATGACCATGCAATATAGCCACCTCTTATATAAAATCATAGAATGGTTAGAGTTGGAAAGGACCATGAAGATCCTCTAGTTCCGAGTTCCCCCACCCCCCGCCATGGGCAGGGACACCTCCCACTAGACCAGATTGCTCAAAGCCCCATCCAGCCTGGCCTTGAACACCTCCAGGGATGGAGCAGCCACAGCTTCTCTGGGCATTCTGTTCCAGCGTCTCACCACCCTCACAGTCAATAATTTCTTCTTAATAGCTAATCTACACCTCCCCTCTTTCAGTTTAAAGCCATTACCCCTTGTAGTATCACTGCATTTCCTGATAAAGAGTCCCTCCCCATCTCTCCTGTAGCCCCTTTAGGTACTGGAAAGGTCTATAACGTCTCCCTGGAGCCTTCTCTTCTCCAGGCTGAACAACCCCAACTCTCTCAGCCTGTCCTCACAGCAGTGGCCCTCCTCCGCACCCGCTCCAGCAGGTCCATGTCCTTATATTGGGGGCCCCAGAGCTGGACGCAGCACTCCAGGAGGTTCTCACCAGAGCAGAGAAGAGGGGCAGAATCACCTCCCTCGCCCTGCTGATCACACTGCTGGGGATGCAGATGTGGTTGGGTTTAAGGGCTGCGAGCATACATTGCCAGCTCCTGTTGAGCTTCTCATCAACCAACACCTCCAAGTCCTTCTCCTCAGGGTTGCTCTCAATCCATTCTCTGCCCAGCCTGATTTTCTGCTTGGGATTGCCCCAATGGTAGTAGATGGTAGTAACAAGTGGTTATTTTGTGTAGAATGAAATATTTATGACCCTGCTGCGTGATGCAGGGTAGAGGAGTACAGGTGGCTGTGACAGCAGGGATGGCAAAGGAAGGGACTATAAAATGCTTCCCATACAGTAAATTCTGGCATAGAGAAGAGCTCCAGGCCACTAATGAAGGAGCATGCTGCACAGCATGTCACACCAGCAGCGCTGTGATACACCAAAATCTCTCAGCCCTGGTCTGTTAAGTATGGAAAAGATCCAGCCTCATCTGTGCCCTGCTATGAAATCTAGGGCAAGAGGCTTTGAAGGTAACTGCTGATACTGTCGCCAGCTGCTTTTTCACAACAGAAAATGTAAAAATAAAAATAAAAATGCTGAACTACAAACTTCAGTAAAGGAGTAAAGTTCAGCTGCTGCATATTCATAGCCCATCTCTGAGTAAGCCTCCTTCCATTGACACATACCCTTCCTGCATACCAAGTGCTAATGCATATTTATATATTCATAAAGCATACCTGATACTTCAGCATTCACGATTATTTACTACGCACAGGTATGCAGTCAAAATTCAGGTGGCATCTAATTTCCCATACTGTAAATTCCTCTCCAGACCATATTATTATACCCTGTGCACCTGCAGCATCATAAGGTATTTCACTGCTGAGGATTTTATCTTCAATTACTCCTCAGCCTCCATATTGCACGTCTTACAGCATTATGCAATACACAGCCAAATTTATCTCCAGGTACATATTATTTAAGCTTATATGCCTATAAGCATAAATAGCCTATCATAATGCTAATTCTGGTATTAGGATATAAGCAGGAAACACAGCTCAAGAGATACAAGGAGGCTTGTGTTGGTTTTTGGTTTTGTTTTAAACCAGCAAAGAGCACTGGTTCTTTGAGTCTTTCTGAAGAACTTCGACTGGGCCTCAGACAAGTAATGCCAATAGCACAACTGGCAGAAATTATGAAATATCTCCTAAATTCATCTTTCTGTGAAAATGGCCAATTAGTTGGGAGTGAAACAGCCCACTGTTCACTACTGTGAATTTTTTTTTTCCTCTTTTACATTTTCCAGCACTTAATATAGATACAAAAAAGCATGAAGTACCTAATTTTTATACTTTATTTAAATAAATCAAGAGGTATAAAAATAACTGAAACTGACTAAAAAGTATTCCCTTGTGCACTCCAGACAACTGAGTTCTCGTTGTACATCAGTCACATCACTATTTTAACAATCAAAGCTGCAGAAGCAAGCATTGTTATATTCTTTGAATGTTAACCTGCAGGTCTGAATCCATATCTAACGAACTACCATACATAAATATGGCTTTTTTTCAGCAGTGGGATGAATATGGCATGCTTCCTAGAAGGAGTTAATATCCTAGGCAAATTCTAATCTATTTGTTCTCACAATGGAAAAAAGTTAAGCCATGTGTTGCCATCTACAACAGGAGGATCTTGTCTTCCTTCTGTATCTGAGAATTTTTTTAAAAAGAGAAATTCAGGCTGTAAAACAAGATATCCAGGCACAAAGAAGTCAACCAAACCATTTCAGGTTACAGATAAGACTGGCAATGGCATTGGTGTACTGCAGGAAGGCACCTGGTTCCTTTTAGAGGGGCATGCACATTTCTGATGAGAAAATGCAGCAATTTCTTTCAGACAAAAAGTCACAAAGGAAAAAAAGAAAATACTCAATAAGAAAATATGTAGATAAACATGAAGATGGAGGAATCTAATCTCAACAGAATCATTATTGGAAGAAATACATGCTGTTAAGGCTGAATGCTCCATACACTTCTTACCACTGAAGAGTATACATTAACAAGATGCGTGGAAGATACATACATACCCAGATACAATTTGAATGTATCTTCCTTTAAGAGTAAATACGGATTTATTCCATTGTGCTTGCTGAAGTTTTTTGAAAAACATGACTGAATAAAAAATATAATGCTAAATTACAATTTTACAGTTTGAATATATAATCTTCTCTTCTTATCCACTGATAGTCCAAATAACTCCTTGCTATTAATCCTATCCAGACAACAGTTAAGACCTTATCCTGTAAGCAGTCATAAGATGCTTGTATTATTTATTTCACAGTTATATATCAGATTTAATCTTCAATTCCTTGAGATAAAAACCATTTGTTTACTACAAGCACGGACAAACCTGTTGCTGTAGAGATTTGAAGGGATGCATGCCTTCCCTTTTCATCTGTAATTGGAATACTTATTTGCCTTATGTTTTAGCTGGGAAATAAACATTTAATGCCATCTGTAAGGAATAAAATATATGCTTAATAACATGTTACTATTCTGTACTACTTTTTAAGCTCTTGTTGCATAGAAATTAATGATCGTTTTGGTGGTATCTTATTTCCATAGCTCACCAGGATACTTATTCGTGAGTTAGCATTACTTTCTCAGGTACAAATGACAGTAAATTTTAATAATAAATGCCATAATATTTAAATCATGATTGTAGCACCTGGATCACATAAAATGTGTATTAAAAAAAATGTTACAATGCAAGCCAACAAAATAGCTTGTCTCCCGAAAACAGTGTTTAAAAGTAAACTTCACTGAAAAAAACCTGTTTTGAATCTAAGGCCATCTCTAAAGTATTCACTTTATGGTCCATTTATATACAGACCTCAGTCACGCGATTAGCTCAAACATCACCAGACTTTTTTCCTACCCACATTCCTGTAATTCAAAAATTTTCTCTGTCCAGTGTCAGGTGTTACAGCTGCTATTTCTGTTCTTTGAGCAAAGACTGTTCAAAACGAAGACAGTTGGGTGAAAGATATCTACAAAAGCAAACAGAAGCCAGACCGCTGCTATAAATGTGTACAGAAGAAAATGGAGCGCCTTTCATTTGCACCATGTAAGGACCTAGCATTTTGTATTCTGGCAAGACATCAAAAAATTTATTTCCGATGAATCATCTACAACCTGCAAGAGAAATATCTCAGAAACATGTGCCTTGTACCAAGTATTCACATCTCACTCTTATTTAAATAACATTTCCAATAAAAGAAAAGTTATATCTTGGGGAGAAATGCATATTCAAAGTAAATATATCTCTGGAAATTGCTTTAGAAAAGCAAAACTAGCCAAACAGCCACTCTATAATTTGTTGTAAGAGTTAACCTTTTATTTAGGATTATGGACTTAGACCTACTGCCATTATTCACATGAATAACTTCTCCTTAAGTGAGTAGTACAACTGCATTTCAAGGGGTTTTCACTAAGTAAAAGCAGTTGAATTGAAACCTAACTGTAAGAAACATGTTCTTCTAAATTAAAAAGTGTTTGTGTAGGGGAAGAATGACCAATAAATTCCAGTTAAAGTCAATTCTGTTAAAACCTTGAGTGTCTGCTATAATAAAGACTTCAGTGAAAACGAATAGTACCAAATACTTCACAGGAGGGTTCAAGTGCTAAGTATATTTTCAGATAACTAGACAATCCATATGAAGATTTGTTTGAGGCAAAATGTGTTTTTTCTATTTTCAGAAGCCCTTATCAAAATCCATGAGAGGCTTGAATTCAGGCTGGTTCGCCAGGCATCCAAGCAAATTATTCTGAGCTTGATTATGCAGATTTTCCTGGACTTGAAGTAAATATTTACTCTTGCAAAAAATCTGTATATTAGATCAGGTTTCAGCCTTGGCTACACATTTCATAGGAGTTTGGAAATACAAAGGACAGGGGAAGAGTATGTGTATGCCATCACCTAATAGTTCAATTTCCAAACTTCTCCAATTTGCTGAAGGTTTCAGAGTTAGTTTTCTCTTCAAGAAAAGTTGTTTTAAAGGACTTTCACCCTAAAGAATATTTTAATTGTTTTTGATAATCCTCAGGTTAGATTAGTGTGCAGTGTGTGACCTAGGATGAGGTGGCTCAGTCCTCACTAGAAGTTTGCTCACCCTACAGTATATAGAAAATACCCTACAGCAAAAGAGTGGTCTGAAAGGGAAATAATTCTCCTCTGTGTGGATGATGACATTCAAAACCTGTTTTTTATGCTGGGAAATCAGGGTGTTTCTCCTTTGCAAACCCAGCAGCACAGCCCTTGCTCCTGCAGTTTTGCTTTCTGCAGTGTCTTTCCCCTCTGCAGATGGTTGAGGTTGCAGATGGACACAGGAGAGCCAGGCTGAGCAGGACAGCTGCTGCTTCGCATTGCTCTCGCTATGATCCCAAGCGTTTGTCATTTTTATGTCAATGCCTCTTTGGTTTGTTTGGTTTGGGGTTTTTAAACACTTTGTTCATTGGAAAAACAAGGAGGAAGGGAGGGATGGCCAGCTGGCAAATGAGGCTGAGCTCCAGAGAGAGACAGGAAAGAGTCAGGGCAATCACGTCTCTACTGACTTTTAATAAGGGGTTGGAGATTTTGTGGCTATGTACTTAAGTAGTTAGCAATAAATCTGAGTAGGGTGATGTATGTAAGGCAAAATTTAAGACAGCATTTTACAGTTATACTCCCGCTTTTCATCTTTTGAACCGTTTACCTATTCTCCAAGCACAGACTGAAGCAATCACTGAAACAATTACAGAGAACATGAAATCCGTGAAATCCAGGCAATATCTTTATTTTGCGGGGGAGGGATGACACGTTTCTTTTAGAGAGGAGACTTTGGTGTTAGAAGTCATATGGCTGTATGGTTTGGTTTTGAAAACAAAGAAGGACAACCCTACATAACTAATACCTCAATGGGGAATTTTTAACTAAAATTCCTATGTGCTAAAGTATAATTTAATGCCAATACAGTGTACTTGACTAAAATAGCTACGTGTCTCAAAACTTGCTAAAGTTATAATGCATTATCTTGATTTTTCAGTTCACCCGGCAAGACATGGTTTGTCTAATACTGATAAGCTGGAATTGATTCTAGGCTTCTGCGAAACAAGTGAAAGTCAATGGGAAGACTTTGGTCTGTGGTGCAGGTGAAATCAAAGTATGACATAACACAAAATTCAAGGTCTAATTTTGAGATGCTTAGAGAGTACATAATTAACAGAAAAAAACCATCTCCTTCAACTAGGAAAGAATAAGTGAAAATAGTAAATATTTTCTGCTTTATTCTTTCAAGCCTGGTTCAGATTAGTAGCCCATTTATTAACCATCATGAGGAGCTGTGATATGTCTACTTTGTATGTACTTAAGATTTGCTAGTATTCTCTGAAAATCATTCTTTTAAGGTTGGATTTCCCATATGTTTACTCTTGTGAAAAAAATAATGCAATTTTACTCTGGACTATGTTACATCAGCTTACTGCCTAAGCTACCTACTTTCTGGGAGGCCCCGAAAACATGATTCCTGATTTTTAAAGGCAGCTTCTTGTTTGCATTCACAATTAACTACAGGAACAAATATTCAGCTACCTACCTGCCTGCCTTTAACTATCAGGCCCAGTAAATAGATAGCTAACCCCTGTTTTTCACTGCTCACATTTCATAGTGACTGAAAAAAAAAATAGTTCACTGCAATAATAAAACCATACGTACACATCAGAATCAGGTTTTACCTCTTTTTCATAGTCTATAACAGTTTTGGGGTGGTTTTGCTTTAGTAATCATTACTACTGATCTCAATGGGACTGGCTGCTAAAGGGAGCACTAATACTAGTAGGGGAGTAAGATTCAAGAAGGCAACCCTGCGTGAATAATAACCTGAGCACCCATTTAACTTTAAGCACTTCTTTATGGTCCTAGAAGTTAATAGCTTAGCACATTTGGTCAAAGTTAAGCATATGCTTAATGCCTCCCTGAATTAGAAATTAGGTCTTTGAATTCCAGTTTTGCTTACACCGTCTATTATTTTGTTGGTAGATTCATTTTAGGAAGGTAGGAAAACAGCAATCATTCAAAATTATATCTTTTTGCAATTAAATGTTCCCATACAGTATATTCAGCACATCTGCAATTAACATTTTTCTTCTTAATGTATATTTGACTGTATAACAGCCATTAAATGGAACTAACCATACAATTGGTTCAATTAGATTTTACAGTTAACTCTTAGAGTTAAGAGGGAAAAGATCATCACATCTTACTACTGAATTTAGTTTTCTGTTAATTATATAAATGTGTTTTGTTCAGGCTTAGGTTTTGCCTCGTGTAACCTGACAGCTCACCATAATTTCCTGATTTGACTTACAGTTGCTGAGTCCTATGTAGCACGTGTGTGGTACCAGATCTTACGCCTGTATAAACCATGACCTATTAGAAGAACAGTAGAAAAGCACTATTTCACTGCATATACAGGTTTATTTATCACTTGAACACTCTCACGTGCATTGTACTTACTGGGAATTAAAGAGATCAATGCCTTTTTCAATAATAAATGGCCATTGCACTTGTTCATAGTCTTAGTCAGAGCCAGTTATGCCAGTCTTTAATATACACATAGTTCTAAATATCTTCTTCTCTATATATGCAGGAAGTTTTTGGAGCCCAAATCCCACCATAAAGGCAGGTTTAGACTCATCAAATAAATGACAAAATCGTGTGTTGTGAGTCAGTCAGATTTCTCACTCTGTGAACGCAGAAAACATAAGGCATCCAAAATTGTACAGGGGCAGCTGCATTAGAAGGCTTCAATGCATCAAAAATTTCACTTGGGGTCTGCTGTTCACCTATTTTCTGGTAGCACTAGGTGTGCTGATGAGTTAGGACTGTTGTTTGGTGGCAGGATCCTGTTCAGAGATCTGACATAAGTAGATCTCTACAGCACTGCCAGAACAGGAAAAAAGGCATGCAGAAGCTATCAGTTGTCATAGGTATTAAGATACAGATGATTCATCCTCATTAATTTCAGTTAATTAAAGCAAAGTAAGCAAATAAGCCTCATAACCCTTCTATTGGTTTCAATGGGAATTAGATCAGGCACAGAATACTTTAATATTAGCAATGCTCTTAAGGCTGTGTGAAAGGTAACTATGGAAGCAGAAGAGCCTCTTCATACTACAGAGCACTGTAACATGCAGATACCACTGAGGCCAGTTTCTGCTTTAAAACCTGCTAGATCAGAAATATGCCCACAAAAATCAGAATTTTTCTCCACAATAGTCTTGCAAGTCAAACTTAGGTATTAGCAGGAATTTAGAATTCAATTATCCTTAACTACAACCTTTCCATGTTTCTTTTCTTTTATGGTCCCTACAATAACACTGGTGCTATCTCATATTAATATTAGATATGAATTGTTATTCTAATAACTAATTATAGGACTCATAATGCTAATGATGGCAATTTAGTTTTTAATCCCATCTGTTCACTTTACCAGAGTTGTTTATTTTCTTTCCTGCTTTCAAAATACTCTTGATTTGTAATTAATCATGCATTTTGACTTTTTTTTAATGAGAGGTTTGCAGGTTTTTTTGAAAATAAAATATCAGAAGGAATAAACAGGAACTGGCATGGCACTGCAAAGAGAAAATATTTCTATGTTTTCAGTGACCAAATAATTGAAAAAAATGTGCCTATAAACAACCCATGGAGCAGCTGAGTAACTTCTATTGTAAAGAGTAAGTTGATCCTTGCAGTTACAAAGTATTCCTGGAGAAGCCTGAACAAATGTTTCTGCTCTATACACACTCGATCCTGAAGAAGTCTTTGCATATGGTGTATGTTGGGTTTTCATTTCAGCAAAATTGGCATTCATACTTTTTCACACTGCCTGATGACTTGGCCCATTCCATTGGAGAATGGATCTGTTGAAACACTGCACAGAGAAGTTATCTTCGAAAGGCAAAATATAGATTACTGAAGATCCTAAAGTGCCGCAGTGTGATCATGTAAGTGCTCATATTCTCTTATCTATATTGTTTATGTGTTCTCCATAATTCTGTACTCTATGACTCCCATTCATGATAGATCAGGAAGTATCTCCTCATGTGAATTTACTTCTTAGTTTATGGGGCAGCTAGGTATAAGTAGGGGACTCTGAAGACAATATTGGTATCAAAATAATTATGCTCATTTTAAAAGACAATCAGAGCCTCACAGTCTCACACTTTTTGATTCCTGTTCATTAGCTGTATGTTCATTGGCTATCTGTTGAGGTAGAGAATAACAGAATGAAACACTTACCAGAAAACTGAAGATGCACAGAAATACAAACCAAGATGAGAAGTTGAAGAGCTTCCCCAAGCCCCATCTGAGTGAACTGAAGGTTTTACTCATTTCAGTATGAATTTGGAGCCACAGTCCCAGACCTTCCTGAAGAAAATTCAGAACTTGTTTCAACATTATGTGATGCTCATGTATAAACACTTCTCTCTGCCATTAGTCTTGAAATAAACTTTTGAATACTGTCATCTTCATTTGTATGATATTGTCCTGAATATGATAATTATTCTAATAGTTAAAATTTCGTATTTTCACATACATAAGCACTCCAGCCAAGAAAAAAAAAATATTATTGTTTCACTATATTGATACTTCTTGCTTCTTCAGTTAATATGAAGTATACTATTTTAGGAATGGAGGAAGAAAAAGGAGAAGCTAAAAGAGGATAAGCTGAAATCTTGGTACAAGCTATTCATGACACACCTCCATAAGAGTCAGATTTCCAGCCCTTATGACTAGCAGTCTCATTTGAACTTAAAGATTGATACAAAGACTGTTGTTAATGTCTTTAAAACGTTCTCCCTTTCACTAGGGAACCTTACATTCAAAAATATCTATTTTGATGATATATTTTTTGGGCTTAATTTGACTATCCAGAAGGCAAAGATGGATTAAAGAATCAGCTCTCCGATGGAGAAAGGTTCCATTGATCTCCCAGAATAATTAGGTTATTCTATCTTGGATGTATTTTGGTATCTTATATGAGTACTCAAATAAATTGAAGGTAACTAAAACATTTGTTCTCTCATTGCTTTTTATATTTAATTTAGATATTATTTCTAAAACTATAATGTGGTCTAGCAATTTTTTCAGATACCCTTTTTGCTCTTTAGCATGTTTTTCCCACTTCTCAATAAGTGACAATTTAAGCACTCTCAAGCTTAATCCTGTTTTCATTGAAAAAAAAAAAAAAAAGTAACAGGATTTTTGCGTTTGTTTGGGGTTTTTTTCTATCAATGCTCTTTCTCTTGGCTTATATTTCCACGCTTTTTATAAGCTGATTTTTATTACAGCCTCTGCTTTCTAAGGTGTGCAGCTATTACTGCAAAGATCAAAGATTCCATCCAAATGGTTAATAAAACCTCAATGTATATTTTTGTTCTGTTGAATTTTAAATGTGTCAGTGTTTATCTGATTGTTGCAGATGATGTATTGCAATTAGAGGACAGGTAAGGTTTTATTTTTTTCCTAGCCTCTACAGGAACAGCCACTGTGTTATGTTACTCTGAGTTTTGTGTCATTGTTTTTACAGTTGCTTTCTTGACGGCAGAATGCACGCTGCTGATTGTGATGCAAGAAAGTAATTACTTAAGACAAAATGGATTCTTCTTTTTTTTTTTTTTTTTTAATTAAAAAACCAAGATACATACCCTCCTTCAGCCAGTGCTATGATCAGAAGTGTTTTCTTGTGTCTTAGAATTGGATTGAGACCTTAGTCCACATTCCTGTGTTTCAACACAGGATCAAAGCAATAGGTTTGCTATTTGCTACAGATCTTTTATCCATGGTGCAATGTGAAACATCAAACAAATCTCATTTGTTTTCAGCTAACACATACATAAAGAGACCAAGCCATTGTAATTACATGCACGTAACCCAAACTGAATTCATTTGGAGTTTTGTCTGCACAAGTAAAGCATATTCATACCTTCAATATTCACAGCTAATGCCCAATCCTGTAAACTGATGAGTGTTGGCTGCGAGGCGTTAAACACCTTTAGGACGGATATTTTAATTTTATAAGCATTTTTTGGCACCAAATACCCAGCCCAAGTAGCTGCACTAATAGTGGTGAAGGAAGCATGTTTTATTTATTTAGCTGTCTTTGCTACAAACAGCTTTCCAGAAGCCTGGTCTATGGTTTGGTTCTGCCCCTCCAACTGTCTGTGTTGCTAATCAGGATTTCCAAATGTTAAGTGTTAACGCATAAAGCTTAGAGTTGAGAAATTCTGACTGTCATCACCAACGGATTAAACAGAGATTTATTCAGGTAACTCAGAACAAATATTACTCTATGAGGTTTAAAACAAGTCATGCATTGAAATTATTGAACTTTCCCTGCATAACAAAACACCCTGCTTGTGTACTGCCACGTGTACTGCCCTTTTAGCCAAAGGGCTTCGTTATAATGTATCCTCATTCTTTTTAATCTTTTAAAAATATATGTGGAAATGGTGTTACTGATAAATTAAAAATATTATTTCAGCAAATTACCCAAAACACCAGCAATCACAGGGAGACCCCTGTTTCTGAGATGCTTTCATAGCAGTCAGCCCTTGTAAAGGGGTTTGTCTCTCCTGGGCCATCAAGGACCACACAGCTACTTGGGATCAATCTCCACATCAGCTTTGGCTAAACCCACTGTTCGTTTGTGGACTTGCAACTGGGAGGTAAGAGCAAGGGGAAAAGTATTTGCTTACTAATAAATCTGAGGTTACCACCAGTACCACCGGGTGCAGGTCATGTGGCAACGGTCCCAGTGTGTGTGACAGCGAATGACTGAATGCGCATGAGAACTACCTGGACACATGGTCACCAAAACCAGTGACTCTTGGCTTCCAAGAAAACAGGAGGGAAAAAGTCTAAGCACCATACTGCTAACAGATAAGCTGTCCATATTGCATCCCATACAGTCTGTCCTTGCCTGGGTGACTTTCCTAATTTTGAAGCCTCACTGCAAGAGGTCAGCGAACGCTTTAATTGCATGTAAGAGATCATCAGCTTTTGGCACAATTTATAACTAAAGTAACTAGTTCAAAAATACACGGCTCATTTAATTTCAAAAAGAGGGTCTAGTTTAATTATTTATGCTGTATAAATAATGAGATTCTAACAGTCTGAGAAGTCACTGAAACATTAAGATATTAAATCTTTGCAAAGAGACAGGGGGTGAAGGGAGAGACTCTTTTGTGTGAGTTATAAAGTGTGAGGATTAGCAAAATGTGGATTAGTAAGGGTCTGCTGCGTTCAATACAGAATTTAGGGCAAATTATTTACTGTTAGTATTACTTGCTTTCAGCTTATTAAAATTAACTCTTCCAGCTGGTAAATAATAGAAAATGTGTTTGATGAAAGAAATGCTAACTTTTTTTCTAAGACTGTTACTTGAAGTTATTTAGCAAATTCCGTTTACTATTATCTATTAATAAACAGTGGGAAACATTCAATAGCTCATGTTAAAACCTTGAAGCATTTGAACCAGCCAGATCGTATTTTGGGTTTCATCATTATTTTTTTTTTTTATATCTCTATTCAGATCTGTTTGAAATAAAACTCGTGCAAGACAGAGGGTGTGGGAGAAAAGAAATACTTTTTGTCCTGGGCTCCTAAGCTGAGAACTCAGCATTTGATCAACTGCGTTGATTGCATCAAAATAGACCAGAGAGTGCTCTCCTGAAAGAATGTGCAGTCTATTCAACTGAAAACTAGGCTGGAGTCTGACAGCCAGGGTAAAAGCACATATCTGTGCCCAGTCACCATCAGAGAAAGTTCAGGAAAGTACAGTGTGGATGGTGAGATCTGTTGTGCTATGTCAGGAAAAGCACAACCTATGTCTTTCACAATTATCAAGGAGCTATAAACGGGTATTTGATGCAACACAGTAAGGGGAAAAACGTGGCGGAAATAGGAACTGACTGCTTTGTGTTACAGATTGCACACTAATCTGGCACGAGAGACAACCAGCCAACTATTATTGTTACGCCTAAATCTTGGACTCTTTCAGTAGAATTACTGAGCCAACATTTGTTCGTATTTCATAGGTCCTGTTCCACGTTTTATTTCCTTGATCCTTTATTGCTTCCATTTAATTACAGGGTAATCACTGCTGAAGTTTATGTTCCTGTCAGCTGTTTTGCTTCTGTAGGAATATCCATCAGCAGCACAGAAATCTCAGACACTCCACACATCAGCTTACACCTATTTTTCATTTTGACATGGTTTATAGCAAATGTCATTACGGGATTGCATTTAAGCTGCTGGTGACAGCATGTCATTGTTCAATTAAGTTTTTAGACACCTCTTCTAATTGTATATTTCAGCACTTCATATTCCTGTGATTGCTGCTGTTTCTCACCTTCCCCGTTCTTTAAAAGGCACTAAAATCTCTCTCCTTGCCTCAAAATGTGAAGACTGCATTGACTTTATTTTGTAAATGTGACATTAGAATTGCATTCACAAAATCTGCAGATTGACAAGCCTGCACAACGCAAACCTCTATCGTGAATCTGAGGGACGGACTAATTCACCCGTTCTGGAAAATTGCAGCAGTGTCTTGAAATTTCCCCAGAAAATGCTGTTTTGGGGAAATTCCTGTACAGATAAGGGCACATTTCAAACATTGTTATAATGATATCTTCGACCGCTCTGCTGAAGTACTTACAGACCATGCCCATTTCAAGGCTTATTTTCTTTTTTCCAAATAGATGTCAATTGTTAAACACTGCTAAATGGACAGATAAGATAAACAGATGCAGAATCCAAAATCTATTTGAATTCTCTTGCTGAATAGAGGTAGCTGACTGTTTTCAACATAACTATAAAAGACAAATTGATTATTTTTTTTTTTTTTACTAAAAAAGAGTGGCTTGATTATGTGTGTGTATGTGTGGTTTTGCAGCTGGATTTTTTTTCTGTTTCTTTAAGAAAAAGCTCAGATTTCCACGGAGTGTCTTGGTATGGACCAAAACAAAGCATTTTAGAGTCCTAGATAAGAGAATCTTCCATTGCTGAACGTTCATGGAATGACTGTCTTTGAATTGCAGTGATTGTGAATCAGCTGAGAAACTAAGTAAACCCTTTTAATCACATAAAGCTAGGTTCTGGATCTCCTTGAAGGGTCCTTGACTTTGAAATCTATTTTCTAGACTGGTTAGACAGGACTCAGGTACTATTTTGGGGACAATGAATGAAATACTGCTCTTCTCTCAAGTTTTTTGCTAGATGTATGCAAGCAGTTAGACTCTTCCTTAGAACTGAAAAAGATTATGCTTCCTTGAATAAGAGAAATGAAACTAGCTGAATATAAGAAATATAAACCCATTATAACTAGGAATGTATATTTTTCACAGCCACCATAGAAAATGTTTTTCAAACAAATAGAAAACATCTAGATATTATTTTTTTTTTTTTTTTTTCATAAGATGGAACTCCTTTTAATACCTGGGGAATAGGTTTTGAATCTTGGATCTCTGTTAAGGAGAACTTGGTCTGTAAGCAGAAACATCACTGTTATGGTTTGGGCTGGTTACCCAAAGAGGTGCTCTCCCCCACTTCTTGCTCCAAGGAGAGGAAGAAGAGAGAGAGAGTTACGAATTTAGGAAAACCTAAACTACTTTAAGGAAATATTAATAATAAAAATAAAATAATGAAATAGATATAATAAACAAACATACACAAAACCTTATCAAGCTCCCAGGAAGATGTCACCAGCAGGCAGTGGGAAAGTTCCAGACTGGACTCAGTGAATGGGAACTGCATTCCGGAACACTCTGATCAGGATCAAAGGTAAACAAAGTGACAGGATCTTCCTCGGGCATCAGTCATCAAAAAGAGTGCCATTGAAGAAGCAGCCATTCAAGAAGAGCCCACTGACGACATGCCCTTGAAGAGGGGCCAACCTGAACCCTTTGATCCCTCAGCTTTCATACTGAGCGTGGCAGATGGGATGGAATACCCCATTGGTCAGTTTGGGTCACCTGACCTGCCCACACAAGTCAATCAAGTCAGCTGCTACAGCAACAAATATAAGCAAAAGCCTCTCTCACTGAACAGAGAGTTGGCTTTGCTCCGCCTGTCCCGGTTTGAAGTAAAACCGAACCAATTTTCTGTTCTGTAACTTTCCATCCTAGCCCGGCCTCCTCTAACTCTCTGAAATTAACGGCATATTGTGGAGAAAACTGCTCGTTCTCAGAATGATGAGACCAATGTTTGTGCTCCGTGCCAAGGGATGGTGAGCAGGGAGGCCCTTGCTTTACTTATTGCTATAACAACCAAGGTCAGGCAATTTCGTTATTTGCCCCCTTAGAGGGTCGGAAACGGAAAAAACGTAGAGGGGTCACATCGGTGGGGAGGAGCGGACAGGAGAGGTGACCCAAACCTGACCAACTGGGGTATCCCATCCCATCTGCCCCATGCTCAGTATAAAGGCTGAGGGATCAAAGGGTCAGCCCCCTTCCTGCGATGGCCGACGTCCGGAGAGGACTCTGTCTGTTCATCTGCCTTTGATCCTGATCCGTGTGTTCCTGACTCCAGAGCTGGAATCCAGTTCCCATCTGTCGCTGATTCCAGTCTGGGACTTCCCCAGTGCCTGCCGGTGACGTGACTGTCATCCTGGGAGCTTGATACGGTTTTGTATATATTGTATCTATTTCATTATTTTCTTCTTTATTTTTTATTTTAATATTAATTCTCCATTAAAGTAGTTTAGTTCATTCTAAACTTCTGAATCTCCTTATCTCTTTCTCCTCCTCTCTCCTCTTTTGGGGGGGAGAAGGGGGGGGAAGGGCCATCTGTCGGTCCAGTTTTGGTAAATTCGGCCGAAACCACGACACCACCTCAAACCAGGACATTCAGGAGTTCCCTTTTTAAAGTTGATCTGTAGTGTTCAGCAGATTGTTTTTCCTTATGTTTTCGCAAGTGAGATAGACTTTGTAATGTCTTCCCAGTCCTTGCAGTAGCACAGCACAACATTAGGTTATTTTTCCATGCAGTATGAAAATACTTTTTCACGACAAGCTATTTATTTCATAGGGAAAAAACCCCCACCTGTTCAGCACCTCTGTGAGAAATATGAATTAATGCTTCAGAGGAACAAGTTTAGGTAATGCACGTCTCAAGGCATTCTACTGTCTTGAGACTTCTTGAGGCAGCAGCATAAATGAAGAAGTGCAGTGAAGCTGATACCAAGCAGATCAGCCCTCTCGTTTACTTGATGAAGCCAAAGACGTCGTAGGGGCACTCCGAGACAGTTCACAGCGCTGTTGCAAGGTAGTCATCACCGGCACACTCAATTCAAACCAAACCATCGCTTAGCATACAAAACACGTCAGGGATTTAAAGAAATACTTTGTTACCTGGCATGATCTTTGATTCCATGACACAGTGGCAAACATTTCTTGAAAAAGTAATTTTGCATGTGAAATATTAAAAACTTCATGACGAAAAACTGCTTCCAACAATATTGCAAATAGATTCAAATGCATGTGCAAAGCAACATCTTTTTCAGGAGGTAACATTTTAAGTAAAGAATCATTTAATTACATTTCTGAAGATTTGGCGGTATTTCTAATACTAATGGAGGAGATAAGAATACATGATAAATCTGTGCACATCAGTGTAGAATATATCTAGATATTTATCATATTTTTCTCATATTTTCCTTTTGCCATTCTCTTTCTGTTCTTCCAACTGCCACTTCCTCCTAATTGTATTCATATCCTTTCCTTTTACTAGATAAATTTTATTTCTTTTAAAAGTATCACCTATTTGAATATTGTGAAGTCCATATCTTCTTCCTTTTTTTTAATGTTTAGTTAACCCGAGTTATTTCTCAACTAGTATAAATCATTATATCTTCAGAGCTTTTGTTATCTCTGAGCTCATATACACCAAGATAAGGTTTGAGATCCTTTCTTCTACTTTTTCCTTTTACTGAGTTGCTTTTTTTACTGTGTTCTTTGGGTTAGCAAAATAAATCTTCCTCTGTGGTGGAAAGAGTCTGACTCATGCTAGTGCATCTTAATAGACAATAATATTGCCTGTGGCCAGGATTTTCAAGGTAGTTAAATTATACACTCAGCTCTCATCAACTTTCACTGGATCCTTCATGACCTTTGATGAAAATTGAATGTGCATTAATTTTTATTTTCTTGCATTTAGAGTATTTATTACTCTTATAATATCCATCTCAGACATCAGTGAAAGAAGTGATTAGCAAATGTTTATTTAAAGAAAGGTGAGTGTGAAAGGGAGCAGCAGGCCAGGGAACAAATATATTTCCTCCTGAGAGAGAACGTAGTAATAAAAAAGATTAAAACATCAGCAGCAGAAACTCTCATAACAGTAGAAATTATTGCAGGAAGAAATCTAGAAAGAGAATAGGTGTTCACCTTAACAGAAACTTTGTGGAAAAAATCTCACAAAAGTCAATATTTCTAGAAAACTCTACAAGAAGCTGAAAACGTTTTGGGAGAGTTGAATTTAAAGGTAGGCAGTCTCAACAGCAGCATTTGTTAGTTGTTAATTTGTTTGGAGATGTTAAAGGTTTTTCATTACTTGAATTCTGTAAGTCAATGTCAGGCACTTTCATGAAAGTTCAGGTGTAGCAGGCTGTGCTATTTAGAGGTCAGACTGGAAAGTCATAAAGGACTCTATAGTCTAGAGTAATTTTATTCAATCATTAGAGTGTAACATGTATGTTTAAGAAAAATAGCTTTATTTTAAAAATACTTAAAAAAATAAAATAAATAGAGATATTTATACCTGCTTTGGTGAGACCTACACAACTGTGCCAAGTAGATTAAATAAATCTAAAAAAAAGTGAGAAACCCTCTGCACTGGCCTCATGCTTATTGTGTTCCTCAAGGCAAGACAGAGGAAGAAATAAATAAGGTGACAGCTTGGGGGGAAGTGTCTCTGGAAAAGATGTCATTGTCATTGGGAGAATAAATGAGGAAGGATGACATGTAGGAGAAGAATTAGCAAAGCAGCTCTTGACATTTGTTAGGAAGAAAAGAGCTCCCAGCAGCTGAAGACAATGCAATACTTCAACGTATGTAGGAACACCACAGAAAGTGAAGATCTAATAATCCCCATCGGCAAAGAAGGTCAGGATTAAAAAAAAAATAATAATAATTTCATTGCATTAAAAAATAAATAAATTTAAAATTTCACCCAGTTACATTGTGTGATTTATCGTTACTTAAACTGTGTCTTAAGATAAAAAGAAAGAAAGCCTCCAGCTGTAACCTAGAACAAGCTGAATATAGCTAAAGGACATTGTATGAGACAAATTGCAAAATCAGCTTTGCTATATGACTTAGTTTCAAAACTCTACAGCCTTTTGCTAGATATAAAATGCTGTTTCAGTGAATCCCTGTTCCTGAATTCATGTTTTCTTCTGAGGGCTGCAGAGTGATGGAGATAAGTTCAGTGGTGTGATCAGTTATCCTGCTGCTCTTGAATCGGAGATTTTTGTTTCTGCTCATGCTCAGAGCAGCAGCAGCAGACACGTTTTGAGATTATACTGGGCAGCCAGAACACAAAAAAAAAAAAAAAAAAAAAAAAAAAAATTCTATGCAGGAGGAAAGAAAGGAGAAAATGATGGTCCTTGACTGAAGCAAAATAAGCCTGGAATCTGGCAAATTCAGGTGTGACTTCTGGCAAGTCACTGGTCTAAATATTCATGGAAAAATTGAGTATTTTATTACTTTTAAATTGAGTCCTTAATCTCTGTAGACCTCTTATGTTCTTTTCCTTGCAGAAGGTGGTTTAGGAAGTATAAAATTACACATTCTTTTAAGTACTTAAAACTGTTTAGAGAAAACATTTATGCTGAGGTATAAAAGAAAAAAAAAGTTTAGAAATATGTACTGGTTTAATTTAAAGCAAAATAAGAGAACTTTGGAGACTGCAATTCATTTCATTCATGGAGGATTGTTGAGATTTATATCAGACGTCATAAAAGCTGGAACTAGTGTTCCAGCGTTCCACCAGTCACAGAGCAGTAGTGGCTTTTCAGCGTGGGATTTGCTTTAACTGCCTAAAGTCTCACAAAGGAAATTAAGTGCAGTCGACCAGACAGTGTGTTGCATTGGCCACCACTTCTACATTTGTATTTTAGTTGGATTTACCTCCTGACCAGATTTAATTTGCACATATAAATGTTTATAACTAGAAAATTCTGCAGACAAGTTACATTTGTGTGTACTGATGGCAGAGTTGGGAATTCCAAACTCCATTTATGCAAGTACTTGTTTCTGCATGTCAAATGATTGGATATGAAATGCCATTATCAAAAGCCTTGCAAATACATGTTTTGTGAACAACTATTGGAATATCAGGATAAACGTTTGACTCTTACTTTACCAAAAGCTGCCTCAATAATAGGCATTACCTCCTTCCGGTTATGGACCTATTGATATTTCCAGGATTCAAGGGATAATCACTTATGGTTTATCCCATCTTGTGTTTCCTAGGAAGCCAGTATCAGCGTTAACTATAGACTATCGTTTTCCTTTACTCGTAAATTGCTATTTGGTCTGGATTTTAGGGGAGGCAAGAAAAGATTCTAGATTCTGGGTGTTTGTTTTGGTTTGGTTTTGGTGTTTGGTGTTGTGGGGTTTTTTTGTGTGTGTGTTTTGTTTTGTTTTTTGGGGTTTTTTTTGTTTGTTTGTTTGGGGTTTTTTTTTTGGGGGGGGTGGGGTTTTTGGGGGGGGGGTTTGTGGGGTTTTGGTTATTTTGTTGTTGTTGTTGGTTGGACTCGATGATCTCAAAGGTCCCTTCCAACCAAGAAGACTCTGTGATTCTGTGGGTTAAGGACAGATTTTTATGAAAGCTTTTCTCTGTGAAAGGAAGGATGTTAGATACATTGGGAAGTGGGATAAATGGGAAAGTGATGTTTGGAAACAGAAAATTCCAGTAATTAATTAAGGTCAAACCCCATGTCCCATCAGGGCTGCAGTGCGGAGCGGAAGGGATCTGTTCCCGGACAGCACGAGTGGTCCTGGCAGCAGGCTGCTCCCAGCTGCCCCATTTCCCAGGCAAGCATATGAAAACCAAACGGAACTCACAAATATTTGTTTCCAAAATCAGTTAGTTAATGACAGTATAAAAAGCTCATGAAATTATAATTTGATGGAACATTATTTTGAGATCTCTAGAAAGTACAGACGTAAGTAGTCAGTTGAAATGAAATCCAGCATACATGAACTTAAGTTTTCAGGAAAAAAAAAAAAAAAAGATATAGCATATTAGACAAATTGCTAATTTATGGGAAATAGCATATACAGTAAAAATCTTTACTTTGATGATATTTCCAGAGCACCAGGGTGTAAGTAGACTCCAATCCATTATGTTTTACACATACATAATTTATTAGACTCGTCCTGTGATCTCTATTCAAGCAAAGCTCTCTTCTGAATTTATGGCAGTTTTACAATCATTGCTCATCCTGTATGGAATCGTATATTTCTATGAATTAAACTGAGAAGCAATTTTCTAATTACCATTACAATTGTTAATGAAATGAAAGATTACATGAGTTGCAGTGAACAGAGAGACATAATACTATCAGGCATTTGAATCAGACATATTTAAAATATACACTTCCTATTTTCTGAAATTCCCACTTCCAGCAGTCTCCAGAGTTTAGCAAGATCATAAAACTGGAGCAGCATTTCATGGAGTTCCTTTTAGTTAATATCACAGTATTAAATAAGATCTTTCCTGCAAGGGAAAGAAAATGATTGTTCTCTCTCCTAAGCTGACTGTGTAAAATGTTCTTCAATAAAATCCAAGAAATTAATATTCAATGATTTACAGTAAATCTCCTGAGCACAGGAGGTTTGCTGTAGATGGGAAAAGCAAACACTGATGGGGTACGTTATTATGATGGCTTATGCTAATTAAATTGAAGCAGAAATGCTTAATTTATGCTTTACCATCAAGTGCAAAGGGGAAAATTCTTTCTTGGTTCAAGCTTTATCTTGTTAAGAAGATTTACCTCCTTATTTCCTATAATAAAGAGCTATTTTTGAGACTACACTGAGAAAGCAGAGGCTCACAGAGCTTTTCTACTAGTTGCCATGACACTTTGGATCTCAACCTACAGTTTAATACAGTAGCTGCAATTAGGTTAATTAGAACATTATCTCAAAGTACACAGCTATTGTACAAAAGAAGAAACATTCTCACTGAATATGGTGCTTGGTCAACAATAAATGATTTTTTTAAAATTAAATTTTCTAATTATAATGAATAATTTATTTCTCCTGGGGATGCTCGACATTTAAATATTGTAACTCAAAAAATAAATACAGGATCCATCTAATATCATGTTAGGACATTTGAAATTTTTCTCACCTTTTAGTTATTTTTTTTCTATAAACTAATGAGAGAAAATAATCCCTATAATAAAGGATTATACTATTTTACCTCATTAGTTATTTGCAAATTCAAAGGTCTTAATGAAAAATCATAAATGTATATATGTTAATCTTGTTTAAGGAATCTTTTTATTATAGTATTCTATACTTCTATCTGCTAAAGTTGACTAAGGTTTTGTTGTTTGGTTGTTTATTTTAACTATTGCAGCATCTGGAAGCTCTTCTCTAGGGAAAGGAATCAATTGTGCTAGGTGCTGTACAAACCATAAAAAAGGTTTCAGTCTACACAAAAAATAACAGGCAAGTAGATAAATATATATAGGAAATAATGAATGAAAATTATTACTATAATGAGTTGGGGTGTGAGTCCATCAGTAGCCAACTTGTCTTCACATTGCTTTTCTAGTAATTATGAAAATGGAAGCTTTAAAGGAGAAAAAAAAATGCAATATTTTATGCATTTTCTGAAAACTCAGGTCAAGCATAGAAGGGAATGGTAAGGTACCACGTGCGTGTGGATGAAACTGAAATCAACAGGACTTTTGTCACTGATGTCAAACAAGGCAGATCCAATTTTTGAGAGCACCCTATGTAAATCGCTCACTTTAAACTCTTGACCTTCTGAGATAAATGTTCAGCTACCTAAAACTATTTTGTCCGGATGTACCCGAGTGACATAACTGGCACTTGGACCATACGTGTTACAAAAAAGGATACCTCTGTGCTACAGGGTGTGACCAGCCAAGATTTCTGAGTGTCCTCAAAAACAGACGGGATCATCGGTGTGTTTTGTAGCCTCTAAAACGTATTCAAGTGTGCTGCCCGTTTCCTGGAGAAGCTGTACACACTGTATAAACCTGCCGTGGGCAATGACTTAGCAGCATACATCTCATGAATGTCATAGCTGTCGTTGTGAAATATCAAATGCCAAGATTTTCATAATTTATTTCCGCATATTTGACAGGCAGGGACTTTCTGAGGGCAGAACTCTAAATTTAAACATTTGTTTCTGCCTTTTTGTGTCTCAAATTTGTTCCCATTCCCCACCCCATTTATCAATCATTTTCACTAATCATTACTGCCTATATTTATCTTCCATAATCACTAACCTTCTTTCCTCCATATCTTGATGAAAGGAAAGTTGCTGTCAGACATTATGCAAACTATTAATAACTCTGATGTGAAAAGATGGAATACCAACCCCATAGAATATGATTGCAAAACTACCTTAACTTCAAGAAAATCATGTTTTCACTTATAAGAAATGTTATTGGCCAGATGTTCAGCTAAACACATGAACATAACTCACCTAAGAGTGAGTTATGGTGCTCTTAGCTTCTAGGACTTTTGCCCAAAATCCAGCAGCACAGTTCATGATTTAGGGGACTTCTTGACTTTGTTTTGATTTGATATTTACACCAGTTCAAACTCCTCAAGTCCCTTCTTTCCCTTTTCATATTCCTTCACTGATCTGCAAAGGATGATGATTATTATAACCTAATTCTTTGGTTCTGTGAGGCAATTAGAAGTTTGCTGACCTGGCAGTTTAGGTATATCTGACATAAGTTAGAAACAAACCCAAAAATAAATAAAAATGCACATAAATCCTAGCTAACACAAAATTCTCATCTCATATAGACTGAGTGCACCACTAAATTCCAACTCAAGCCCAAATAAATTATTTTACTTTGTGAACAACCTTGAAAACTAACAGAACAAAGTATTTCATATAACAAGATGAAACATTTTTACCAAAATAAGGTCTTTTCGTTTCTTCTTTTAGCAAGGAAGGAGAGAAAATGAATTGTTTTAGATTGGTCTAGTATGCCTGCATTTAAAAGAGGTCTTCAGTGGTCTAGTACTTCATGGCTATGCCATTTAACTCCTCCTAGAAACAAACATGATGTAAGTGGCTCAATTTAATACCTAACTTTTCTGTGCCTTTTTCTTAATTCAACCTTTTCCATTGTTCTACCTGTTCAATAGTGTCTATTCCATTTATTTGCAGGATACGTATATGTGTATATGCTACATAATAATACAACACACGGTATGAGTGATTATGAGTGAATCACATAAGAAAAATTAAAGTTAATATCTCAATATCTCCTTCCTATACTCAATTAAACAACATAACCATACTCTTTGTAATCAATTCAGAGAGGCTGAAAATCTGCCGTGGTAGACTCTTTCCATCTCAGTCTGCAGCACTTCATCATCTCTGTTCAGCTCCCCACCGTGAGAGCCAAAACAACAACAATTGCCTGAAGTTTGAACTCAAAGTAGCATTTGGTCTTACAGCTGAAACTCTTTGAAATAAACAAACAATGAAAAAAAAATCTTAAATTGTGCTTATCAAGGCAGTGAAACTCACGTGTGAGACAAGGACATAATGATAAAATGTGTTGATGCGGGTAGATTCACAAATATCAAAGTAAAATGTTAATTTTCCAATGTTACTGTTTGTTTCTCTTCTGCTCTCACTAAGTTTCAGTAAAGTATATCTTCTCTTCTTCCAGGCAGCTATGACTATTGCTGCTAAACCAGCTTCACATTACTGTGATGGTAACAGATTACACAGGTATCTCTCACAGCTCTCTATTTCTGCTCATACTTATTCTCAAAACCATTCTACCAGAAGCAAAAAAGTATATCCTCACCTTATCTAACGCCTTTTCTCCCTCTTCTCTCACCCTGTCACACTGGTTTTGCCCTTTCTTACCTTTTTTTCTTCTGTCTAGTGATGACCCTGCTCACTTCACCCAAAGAATCTGACAAACTGCAATCCCTCAAACCATGGCACTAACATCTTCTGCCACTTGTGATCTGGAAACCATCAGATATTATCTTGTCTATGTATATCAAAAATTCTTCAAAGGAGAAATTATACATTTGCACGCAGCCTGGTGCAAATGGAAACCTGTTCCCAACTGGCCTTTTGGCAAGACTGGAAAAAGGAAAATCCACTTGTGTGTTACTTATATATTTGTATATACATTAAACCAATATACATGTCATATAGTCTATTTTACAGGAGCAGTTCTATTTTTCTTGAGTGCTGTGTCTTTAATTAACTGATACAATACAGCGATTGTTGATTTGTTCCTAAATTTAGTAGCAGCAAATGTTACTTCATTACTGTATTTGCCTACGGTTTTCTCCACAATAAATTCTGCATAAAGGCTGCAGCCAGGATACACACACGTACAGTATTTTTCTTTATACCAGGGTTCTAACCAGGGGCAGTAAAAAGCACCAGGCCTTTCAAGTGTACAAGGATTGCCTGGCCTTTATTTCCCCTTTGCTTTGTTAGGCTCGTTCACCCCCAAGTCCAAGTACACTTAGAGATTAAAATGAAGTGCAGTCTTTAGAGGGGGCATGAGAACGGTTAAAATCAGAATTAGAGAGAGATAAATACACTCAAGGAAGGAAATTCTCAACATCAGTTCATTGCTTCATGACCTATCACTTGTTCCTTGTGAATTTTATGTGGGAAGTGATTTATAGGGCAAATCAATCACTCTAGCAGAAAGAAACCTGTCCTTAAAATTGTGTGAAAGCATCTGTCTGTGACAGCATCCATGCAGCATGAATAAAGATCAAGCACAAAGTTCTTTGCTTTAGGGCTTGCCAAAGGTTTATATATTAAAAAAACAACAAATCAACAAACCCAAAACTCAAACAAAAGAAACAAACCTCCAAACATTTGCCAAAATCATTAAAAAAGAAAAAAATACCTAGTCATTATAAGTGACCTCTGCCCTATGAGTTCAGTTTTCTACATACTTAACGTGTAAGTACTAGAGAAAGGCAAATTGGGTGGAAGCATGTAATAGTGTACAAGTAGGTATTTTAAGAGCTATTTTGTTCCTTATCAATAGTACAGAAATACTTACAGGGCATAGTCAGAGGGAAAAGCCTTAACTACACTACACGTTGAGGCACAGGCTACAACAGCAAAGCCTTATTTCACAAAGCAGAGGGTTGAACTGGAAGAAGCGTGTCCCAGTAACACGTACTATCAGACAAGGCCAGCCCTTTGCAGTGGGTGGGCACGTCCCTTGCCCCGCTAGCCATGAGCCTGGCACAGACCTACAGCCCAGTGACTTTGCACTTGTTTGAAGAGATCTTCAAGCACCAGTGACCCTCATAACTCTGATGCCTCCTTTAACCCAGATTGCCATGCCCAGCTGAAAAATCCAGATCTAACTTGATCCTCTGAAACAGACAAACCTAAAATAAAACAGAAAAGATATCATGAACTCTAAAAACTAAAAAACTCACAAACTGTTTCTTTCACTTAGGACTACTTTTACATTGAAAACAGGGAAGTTCCAGAGATTATATTATTCCCATATAAGGTCCAAATTACTTTATTAGCACAGACTTTAAGAGGCTCGGGCACAATGATGAGGAGTAGCTGAAGATGGACAGAGTTACACTGACAACTGAGACACCTGCACTCACGTATTGGTGTCATCAGGTACCGAAGCAGGGACAGTAAATCAGTGAACTAAGCCACTTTGCTCTAGTAAGAGAGAAGTATGGATTTCATTATCCAAGGCCTTCTCAGGGTAAGAGTCTTAATGGCTGCAATGAGCTCAGTGGGAAAGGATAGCATCTGAAAGCAAAGGAAACCTCTGATGATTTTAAGTACTTTAATTTTTATCCCATAAACAATTCAGATAGGATGAGCTATGTAATAGCTTTTTTATGGTAATTACGTCTGTTTGTTTGGTCTTTTACCAGATTGTTAAAGTTACTGAGGTTGCTGGAGAGCCAATTTTTTTTTTCCTTGAACTGTTTTAACTGTTCTTATTTGACTGCTGGAGTTTAGTGATGATAAAGATTTATAAGCAGCCAAGATAAGCTATTTTTATAAAGCTTGCCTTCTGAATATAAACAGTCCCTCCTTGAAATAATTTCAGTGACAAAGTTTTTCCTTTATTAAAAAGAGGAAAACAAAACAGAATCTAGAAAATAGGGTAACAAAAATATTTTATTTTTTTCCCATAATGTTACAGGGAAAAGGAGAAAGCAAGCAGAAAGCATTTTAGTAATGAGGCCTGGCACGAGTTCAAACATAAAAGTTGCTTCATGCATTGGGACTGCAGGATCAGGCCACAGGAAGGAAATCAAGAGTAACTTCATTCCACCCTAAAATTCAGCTCTGGAAACAATTATTGATTTGACTTAATCTGCATGGAAATGCTGTTGTAAAACCGTGGGACAGGGCGAGTGGAGAAGGGTGAAGGGATGTATAGATACATATGCCCGTAAGTGCTTCCACCAGAACACGTAACTCTCAACTCAAGTTTAAAACCCCATCTCCAATATAACCAGCACTGTGAGGGCTGGTAGAAAGGAAATTAAGCTCTGAGATACCTTCTAGAGCAACACTTTAGTTTTACCATTTTAGCAGCCTGCGAAATCAAAATATGACAGAAAAATACCAATTTACTTACATGCTTGCTGCCCAAAGTTTTGAACGCACAATTAGTTTTAGATGGGCAGATTTTTCTAATTATAAACAATTGTGTGTGTTTATGAGTCTTAGCAGCTTTCTGTAACATGCTGAGTCCAATGACAGCATTTGCCACCTTCATTGCAATTCTCAGAAATTTAATTATAATACCGTGCACATATCCCTGCAGTTTCGGCATCAGTTACTCTATCATCACATTAATATTATTTATTGTACCTGCTTAACCTTTGTGTTTTTCTAATGTGTTTTCTAATAGGTTTTCAAAGTGGTTTTACATACACTGCTTTTTATACTACACAGCAGTATGAAATTTAGACAGAAATTTACATAATTCTCCAAGGTGTAAACTTATCTTCCATTCAAAGGCATTAAATATCATCTGTCTGTGTATCATCATCTTTTTTCAAAGTCTCAATCACATCTATATGCAATTTGGTTTTCAGGAAGCAAAAGTTCATGTAGTACATTAGAAGTAATTTGTATCATCCACTAAAACATAAATCTACATTTCTAATACCACTGATTTCCAAAAATGAATGCATTTTAAATATAACATATTTTAGATTAGTATTGTTAAAAAAAAAGGAACAGAGGTTGGTTGTGAGGCTATTCATACACAACTCTTGAATATGACCAGTCATTTCTTAACTAATCTCAAAATTGTCCTGACATCTGGTGTGCATTGCCAGAATCACAGAGAGGGCAGGTAGGATCTGAAGGTGAACAAGATGCACGTTTTAGAAGGAGCTGCAATAGTAGTGGATCCATTATCTCTGTAGCAGAGATACAGCAAAACTTAATTCTCAGGACGCTTCTTTTCCAGCGACTTCCCCTTCCTGTACTTATATAATACTCGTCTGACCTGCGTGTCTGATGGGGGGCTCACAGCGCTGAACAGTTTTGACACAGCTCTGGATCAAAGCACAGGAAATTTGTCTTCTGCTTAAAGACAACCTGTGTGATGAAAAGTAGTCCCAAGCAAAATGTTCACCTGAAAAATCACTGCTGTTGATTTTTTTATTCTACTGCCATCATAAGATACTCAAGTATCAGTCAATAAAAAAGCAAAATTTTTTTTTTTTTTCTCTTTTTAATGAAAGCAGCAGCTATTGGAAACTCAAGAAAAAACTGTTTATACCCACTGTGATTCAAAAAGAAAAATATCCAATTTCATAGCATTAATTGTCCTTGGAAAACAAAACAGAAAAGTTTTACTAGTAGAAAGTAAAAAAAACAGCCACTGTACATACCAGAGCAAAATTATTATTTACATTACTATTTAAGACAGTTTGGTTAGGGACAGCATGGCTAAACTATCCTGCTGACACCGCTTCTCTTTGTGGTGCCACCAAGGCAAATTCCTGGATGATCCACACACCGTGAAAGATCCCCAGCCCCCTTCACCTGGTGGTTTGGATGGCTTTAAGTCATCAGGATCAAAGGAAAATTCTTCTGTGTTTGCAACATCAGCAGAAAAGGAGAGCAGAGACATTTGTACATGAGATCATCATCTAGATTCTACAGTGAAGCTGTCATACGATGGCTTTGGACATTCTTCTACAAATTTGAAAGTCCACAGTGCTCCCCAAAGCCCCGTACCTAAAAGAAATCACATCAGCTACTCCTTCTTTAACGTATCTGCTTCAAAACCAATTGCTTTCCAACTGAGTTTCTCGCCACTTTTGGAAAGAATCTGACAAAACTTAGGAAGTATATAAAGTATATAAGTATATAAAGTTTATAAGTATATAAAAAGCACAAAATGTAAATATATCTCATGATTGCCTCAATACTTTGAAGCCACTTTGAAGTGGCTAAATTAAAAAAAAAAAAAGTAGCTTCTGATGCATAGAATCTGTAAACTTCCACCGATAAATTTTTATTTAAATATTTTCCTTTTTTTCAGAATTTGGCTGAAGCAGCAGATACTGAATACCTCAGAGAAGGATCTAGGATATGGTATAAAGGCATATATCTGGGCTCAGACTTTAGGTCTTCTAAAATAATTATCCCTACAGGAATTTCATTAGGTTAGAACTAATTACTGGCAAAAAAATAAAATCCAGTACTATGAAACTCATTTCACTGTTCAGGCAAGTGGGCAGCATTTGCTCGTATCCTTTCATTGACCCAACGAGCTGCACATAGAAAAAGCTCAAGGGCTGCTTTCAGTTAAAAAGTGTGTGTAGGGGAGGAAAGAATTTAAGCGGAAGAGAAGGCAGAAACAGAAGCAACCAAGATGTGCTCCAACCTGCAGCACTTCTGCCTGTCATCTTCAGATGAAAACAAGTAAAGCTCTTGATATTTCTTGTATTGAGGTGACACCAAAAATAGTTCATGTAAAACTCATATCACACACATGAGCAAAGCAAACAAGGACATCAAATCTGAGTCTCCAAGAGATATAAAGATCTTTCAATCTATAAAGCAGCTACTGCATCTCCTCTGGCCTGACAGTCACCAGCTCTGAGACAGTTGGAACAACAAGATATTATTTCTGTCAAAGGAATTGCAGAAGGGGTCATCAGTGCTGAAAGGAGTGATGAGACAGAGCTGCTTGAACATCCCAACATTCGCACAGGAAGGAATGAGACTTGCGCATTTTGGGACCCAACCCCAGCATAGGTGCAAAGTCCAAACGGGACTACAAACATCCAAACGGGGTCTACCACATTTGCCATCACTGCAAGGCCAGAATTCAACCCCTGCTGACTGCCCCGGGGGAATAAGCATCTCCAAAGCCCTGCATATGTTTATGAATGTTTCCTCTCCTCCTCCAAACCCTAACAATTTACAATATTTTTTAGATGCTTTTCATGCATGAGAACAAGAACTACAGCACTCCAGAAATGGCTGAACTCAAGGTGTTTGCTGTTTTGACAGGAGAGGGCCAATGAACACAACATATGCTGACAAAGGAATTGCTAATGATGAGTAGAAGAAGAAATGACATTGTTAGTTTTGCAAGATTCTTCACTTTAGAACTGCTTCTGCCAATACTGGCCCATATTTCATATCTTTAATGTTCAACCTTGTTTGTCATTATAAAGCAAATATTTGTCAAGTCCCTGTACTCTGAAGTTTCCCTGGGCTCACGGCAGAAATTTCTCTGCTGCCTTAGACACTGATGTGTCAGAGGGAGGCTGCAGGAATTCAGAGCAGAAAATCAGAGGTCAGCCCTAGGTGGAAAAGGAAAAAGATCTGAAGAATTTGAATCTAACCGGAGTCAAAGGACTTGCTCAGGTCACCAGGTCCATTGCCATCATGTGGTATGATCAAAGGGAGGGATGCAGAGGTTTCAAGACACTTCCAAGGGTGGTTCAGTCAATCCCTGTGGGAGGTCAATTAAAGAATGGCAGAAGGTTCAGCCTATTCATTCATTTCTGTTTAGGTGTTTCTATTTGGCCACAGCAAGTACTATGATGCATCTTCCCCAAACACCTCTCTGCAGTTCTCCAAAAGCTGAATTATTTAGTAAATCACCTCATATAACACCACTGTCAATGACTCCTGAATTTCCAGATGGCCAGTTATGATTCTAAAATATCAAACAACATTTATTTTAACGTATGTCTATGGCTGAGATTTTCAGGAAGGAAACAAGGCAGAATTTTAAAGCTGAATCAAAAATTTGGAAGCTTTCCGACCAGACATTTTGTTTTCAGAAATATCCAATTGATTTTCAAACACATGTTTTATTGACTTCCAGAGTGCTTCTAAATTATTTCAGCAGTTTCTTCTCTGGGCACTGAAATGGCTTAAGATGCCTTTGAAAATCACAGTTCTAATGCTAAATACTTATTGTGTCTATTTACATAAAAGTGTTTTGCCACTTTCAGAGCTTCCTCACTTGTTTTCTTACAGTGAAGGCAGGGGATGGAAGCTAGAGCGTACCAACAAATTTAAGAAACAAATAAATGAACAAAGAGAAAAAAGATGTAAAAAAGTAAAGATTTTTAAGTATCTGTGTGTCAAAAAGTTTTCAAAAAATATAGATTTAAGCTACCTTGAAAGTAAAAATGCTTAAGTCTATAATTACACAAAGGAGAATTTGAAGCTAAATTAATTACAAAAATAAGATGGCTCTGATTCCGCTTGCCAATATCTCCTGCTTTATTCCAATTAGACATAACTTTATAATGGGACTTCTTTCTTTGCACTAGTCATCCTGAGACAATGTCAGCGTTGAGTCCATAAGCATTTTGAGAATTAATTAAAATGTCATGAAATAGTCCTTTCATTAGCATATATATGGTCATAAAAATAATTATAATTACTTCTTAGAGGTGGAGGAGAGTTAAGTTTGATTGATGGAATTAATGAAAACATGGACAGATCCAACATACTAAATAGCAGAAACTTGGAATATTAACTATCTACTATGCAAAGTTATAATAATTACAGTAAGAGCTAAAAAGATTAGTATTCAAAAAGAATAATGTACCTTAGAGCCTAAAATACCCATTGCAAATTATGAATGTATTTTCAACTGTTTATATCATTCTCAGAAGAAAAATATCATTTTGATTAACTTCCAAAGTCTCCTAGATTAATAGGTATTTGCAGTCTTACAGAGAGTGCAATCAATCCTTCTAATCTTGTTATCAGATGCTAAACAGCTGGGTGACCTGATTTAAGTGTTATGATTTTAAGGAAGTAATAATGTATAATAGTTTCCAAATGCCTGCTAAGAATTTGCAAGCTGTATAATACACCAAAAGATATGCAAATAAATGACATTAAAAGAAACATTATAATTAGCATTGGAATGCATATAAATTGCTTGTGCAGCCATAAGCAACATAATCTTACTTCAGTTGTGTTTCTTTTAATTTATTCTCCCTTTTAAAGACCTGCAACACAGTAACGACATTCTTAGAAGCTCAGGTGAACCCACTCTGCAAATGGGTAAATTGTTAAACTGAATAAAAATCTCATTCAGCAGCCGAGACCCTCTGAAGAAACCTGACTATAATTTGCAAGAACGATAGAAGGAGATTAAGGCGCAAATGGTACATTCATGGTGTTTATTGTTCTTCTCCAGACTTCCACCTCATGTAGAAAGAAAACTCAAAACCAGTGCTGAGTGGCAATAAACTGCCTTGGGGAGGTCCAGGCTGTGAGCAGCCCCCTTGGCAAACTGGAAGTGGTCAAAGCAAAATCCAGCTCCTGCTTGAGCAATCACCCCTTGCAGGTCCCTTTGGCCTGGTTGCTCTCCTGCCCCTTGCTGCTCAGCCCCGGAAGGCATTTTCTGGTTTTCTACGTGATTCTTCAACCTGCTGCTCCTACCTAAGGTCCTGTAGCTCAAAAGCAGACCGAGATGCTGACTGCTTGCTCTGTTTCTTGGTGGTCGTTCAGGCAAATGGGCCAAGGCTCTGGTTCTTCTGACTACCAAGGATTATGATGGGTAACCCTCCCTACAGCTCACCTCTTTTTTAAACACCAGTTTTTAAAATAAAGTCAGGACATGAAAGCAGGTGACAGCATAGCAAAAGACTGACAGAAAGCATGACCAAACCCAGGAGAAGAATCAATCCAGCCAAAGCCAGGCAGCTTTATGCCCTGATGAACATTTTAAAAGTTCCTGATGCCTTTTAAAAGATAGGATCATTAAAGACATGGGCAGTAACTTCAGATGAAGTAGAGCAGGGAAAAGGAAGTGGAACTAGAACAGGAATAATTTTTAGAGTATAAAACTAACAAAAGCAAAACTATAGTGTACCACATAGGAATTTCCAGTTCCTGCCAGTGAACTTTTTGTTTCTAGCTTTGATTGTAAAGAAAAGCCACACTATCCGCAGCCCTGACTCTGCTTTCCACCATGGATGACGGTGGACTGAGGCTGACTGGGCCTGCCCCCGGGGTGGTTTAGCCTCCTTGGAGTTATTCTACAGAAAGAGGAAGGCTTAATAATTTATCACGCAGAAACAATTATTTTTTTAAAACATTTTGTTCCTTTGTCGTTCACACACAGCACTTCAGTGAGTTAGAACTAGCCGAAATGTGTGCCCACCCCACTGTCCACGACAGAGTAGACAAAATTATTTTGCTCTATGTCTTGAGTCTGTCTCTGCTGGAAACGCTCTGTCTCACACTAGCAGGACAAGGAGGATTCAGCTCTGTTACAAGTTATATTCTACACCTACTGATGATTTTTTAAGTTTACCCCTGCTCCCAGCAGGTGGGTCCGAGCTTCCTAAACAGTGCTATTAAAAAAAAAAAAAAAAAAAATCCCTACCCTGTTAGACAAGAGCCTCCCTATCACCTAGAACACAAGTTATGTTTCTGGGCAGGCTGTCCACAATAAAACATGACCTGCAAATTCTGCGTGCTGTCCCAGCTGCCACCAAGGAGAGGCTGACAAAAAGCACAGAAGAGATGCTTTAACTGGTATTAATCCTTCTACCCATGTCTATGTACCACATTTTAATATGTTATTTCCAGATGGCAGGTTGCTGATTTTTTTTTTTTTTTTAAAGCAACCGCCAAGTTTGTGAAGAATTATTTTGCATTTAAAGGTCTTGTCTTTTTTTATAAGACACTTCTAATCGCACATACCCCCTCTAATCACACAAACAGTTTAGACTAAAAAAAGCACTACATGGTAGGAAGAAGCGGGAGGGAGTGGGCACTCACAGCTGTGCATGCTGCTGCCAGGGAGTTTGTTTTCCATTCTTGTATGGATAGAGATGCTCTGACAATTGTTGTGCCAGATTCTCACAAATGCCATGTTTTGCAAACTGCCAAATTAAGGAGTGAAGATCTTATTTTTTTAAACATTATGTTTTAAAGATTATTTTTTTTTTATTATACCTAAGGGAGCATATGGCAGGAGGTGACACATTTAAAATGGTCTTACTGACGGCTGGTACCCAGGGAAGGATTATTCTATCAAGAATAGTACTTGCTACTTGGTGTAGCCACCTGGCATTATTGATCAACAGGTGGAAGCTTTCACCAAACAATGGAAATACCTGTAGTCACTCATTGCAAGGGGCTATAATTGGCCCTTTTCGTTTTGCTTGAAAAGAAACTACTACCATGTACTCCCAACCACCTCTAAAAATCTCAGTGCAGCTTTCCTTGAGCCATGGTCCTCACACTGGCAGTTGTAGGGATGAAATTTTACTTTCTCCCTCTCAGACTTGGTTTATAATCCCTTGAATATAAACCACACATGCTTCAGTAGGACCTATTTATCTTCAGCACTGCAGCAGAATAAAATGAACCTGGAAGAGAGTACTGCTATTTCTAAATTAAACAGTGGCAAGAAGACAATCATAAGGTCCTAAGACCTATTCTAGAGTTCATTTTGACTTGAGCATTACTTGATTAAATGAGTCTGTAATCTAAAGGAGTGCTTAGTCATTCAAAGATATATTTGCAACCTCGTTGCAAAGGATGGTCGGAGAATTCCTCCTCATACAAAGCAAGTCTTTGCAGCACATTACCATCCCTCACCTGGACCTTCACATCTGTCTCATGCCTTTCACCAGGGCAAGACTGCTCTTCAGCATGGGAAATCTGGGGCTGGCTGGCAGCTTCTGTTTCCCGCAGGCTTCCCTGCCCTTTGCAGGGGGACTCAGATAGCTTGTTTTAATTTCTTTCTCTGTCTTTCTGCATTTGTATGACCAGTATTTTAAACCTAAGTGTTTCTCCCCTTCAAACAATTGTGTTCCCATTGTGAGTTGAGCATAGGTCTTTTATCAATTATTCACTGTTCTAAAGATGTAAGAACTATCTCAGGGCAAATTTGTGTTTCTTCTCACTCCTCAGAAGCAGATATTGGAAAACATGTGCACCTCAGCAGAGAGCGTATGGAAGCCACGTTCCCTTTTAGGGGAAGGAAAAAAAAACACCTCTAGCATGCTGTCACTGCATATTTGAATGAGCATCTCCAGTTCAACAGTATTCCAGACTTACAAATAGGGATGTTTAAAGACATTGACATTTTTCAAGTAGAACTGTCAAAATTATTTTATATTAACTTGACCATCATTTTTTATTCCTAGTCATATTTAACCCTTCTCCATAGAGGGTTCCTACCTTCAAAATTAAGAAAACAGAAATGTAGAGATAGCAATGAACTATTTATTTTTTTTTTTTTTTTTTAAAAAGCACACTTTGCATTTCTTTCTCTTTGGTTTTCCCCCAACATCATCTTGATTGCAATTGCTAAACCAATGACATGAAAAACATTGTATGATTTTGTTTTCAAATTAATTATTCCTGTCATGGGATGAGGGAAATTTCTTGAATTTGGCACAGAAAATAATGTATTCATTAAATAACATGCCATAAGTTGCATTTTTCAAAATCTCTCAACCCTCCTACAATAATTTTTCCCTAACATCACCACTGATTAACCCTTCACTATGTCAAAAGAATAATTAAGCTAAATTTAAGCTTTTCTGATAATCCTAACCAATGCTGCCATACCACTGTTTATCTTTGAAAGTATTGGCTGTGCTATCAGAATGGTAAGGCTCAGAAAAACCTAAGCAGAACTATGTTTCTTATTTTTTAAAAATTAGCTTTTGCCTCTTTCTCTTTGCTTCTCTCTGTCTTAGGGAAGAGAACACAAACCCCATAACAAAAAAAAAACCCTAGAAACAATCCTTGTAAGCAGCGTAACTTATCCAATTGAGGAGATTTCTATATGCACCTTTTTACAGAAAATACAATTAAAAACTAACACTAACCAAGAAAAAGTAAAGGTCTAAGGAGATTATGAATAAAGGATATTTTTGGCTTTGTTTTTAATAAGGCAGAGATGAATTTATTTTCTTTTTAAGTCTTTTATTCTTATCCATATTTTTACTCAGATTTAGTGTAACCTAAGTTATTTTCCAGCTAGTTCTGTTAAACGGAACAAAACCTTATATCTCCTGCCAGTTTAGAAATATGCAGGTGCTTGCATCTTTCAGAGCCTTTGTGAATATTGTACAACTTTCAAGTCTAACCTACTTTTCCTTCTTTTTTTTTTTTTTTCCTAGAAATATTCTATGGTCCCTTATGAATGTTGCAAAAGATTCACAGATTCTAGCTGCTGCATAAAGCGGCAAAAATTAACATCTCCGAGAATGTCATTGAGATGTGCAGAGATTCCCCCCACCGCAGTAGGCTAGAAATTGATGGGACAGGCTTTAAAAGGAATTTTTAAACTTCTCAAATCCCATAGGAAAAAAATAATGCAAATTATGAGTTTCCTGTGAACAGTTACCTGTTCTCCCATGGATCAAAACATGTTGGAATAGACTGGAAAATGCTGCTTTATACCCCATTAAATTTGTGCTCTATATTCCTGAAGCACTTTGTTTCCCAACCTGCAGAGTATAGGAATCCCCTGGATACTACAGTTTTACTTTTTATAGACACATAGTAGTTTATTGACTCAAAGCACATGATGTTACTACTGCCAGGAGGTAGCAGCTTCTTCTTCTGATGTCCTGAGGATCAGGGCTGTCCTCCATTCACAGCTTCTAATGCAGCTGAATTAAAAAACACCTTGTAGTATGTAATTAAAAAATAGCATGTAATATGTTTCCAGTCTCAAAGGAGAAAACAACAAAGTTATATCCCTATTACAGAATTTGATTGGGCAAGTTATGAAAGCCACAGAAGAGGAGACTAGTCCCACTGAATTCTGCAGAGGTTTAGCATGTGCATCTCTCATAATTGCATCTGGCCAGTCACGAGAAAGAATAATCCTTTGAATGGAAGGAAGAAATCTGCTAGAAAATCCGGTCATGAGATCTATTTTGGTTATAAAACCCCAAAGAATATTTCTGTCCAGAGATCTAGTGACAACTGAGAGTGGAAAAAAAATAAACAGAACAAACACATTCATAGCCTCAGAGTACATGACATATTTAATTAATAGAGGATGCTGTTCACAGAAGATGTACAGAAAACTGCATGGTCTTGGCTGCAGTAGAAAAGACTCTGCTTTTGTTCTGCACAGCAACCAGGAGAGAAGGGCTGGAGAGGACCACCCGCCTGCCCCATCTTTTGCAGAACATGTGCTGTGAGCAGTGCACTGAACAACTTCGCCATGGCTGAAGTGAGAGTAAATGAAATAGAAGTCTCCTATCATCCAACGTTGTCTCCATTCTGTGACTGTTTCGTTATACAAATAAAAACTATATAGTAAAGTCAAATCTTAGGAAGGAAATATCAAGCTTTTTCCTTTGAAAAGTCAAAAATAATGCTACTTGTTTTTCTTTATGGAACAGAGAGGAAAAAATCATTTTCCTAGATTAAAAGGTAAGTAGATGGGAGAGCTGTGATTTTCTGCTGTAGTGGAAACACTGGGCCCTTAATCTTGGCACTTTTCTAAATATTGAGAACTTGGATGTAAGTAATGATTCCTTGAACATTAACATTTTGCTAACATCTTGAAAGAGATGGTCAACTCTTGTTTTGGCTGTAATACTCAATTGGCAAAGAAAATATTTTTCCATCCTTTCTTTAAAAAAGAAGCAGCATAAAGTTTTAGTTCCATTTTCCACCATAACCTTTGTTATTAACTCACCCAGGTACACACTTGTGCAATAAGGTGTTGATACATACAAGAAAAAACCTCACAAAACTACAGGTTATGACGCATACAGTCTATGCTAAAATATAAGTAGCCTTCTTTTATGGGCCACTGCTCTGGGATATATATTTTTACTCAGCATCTTTGATTATGCTGCCACCAGCAGCTTTCAAGGCATAAAAAGGCAAATGACAGGTGCTGTCAGTGACTCGAACAAAAGCTGTGGAAATTCACTGAGCATGTAATACGGTAGATTTTAGCAAAGCTAAAAACCCACGGTAGCTTTGACTAACTTGATCTTTCAGAAAGCTATTTGAGGAAGAGAGTCACAAAATAATGAATTGGATGTAGCGTTACATAACGAAGAACTCCCCGGGGTCTTGTCTGCTGCCTTATCTCATAAATTGTAATGATTTTCATGTTAGATCAAAGAACAGCATAAAACAAAATTGAGATGAAAACAACTATTCATTGCCCTCAAGTGTATAGCTTTTGTTTTAAGACACTCATAAGCAGCACTGGAGAAGGTATTTCTCTCTTTACACAACTCATTGCTCTGTAATATTTTCTGTGACAGTGTGACCACGTCCATTGTGGGAAGCAAACACTTCATAGGCCAGTTTTATCTAACTTTACTTCCAAGTTATAGATAGCCAAGTGGGGCCAATATTCCTTTGTTTCTTTGAGGGGAAAAAAAAATTGAAAGAAAGGAAGATGGCCTCCATAATAAAAGCAACACACCTTGGGATTTGAAAAGTTGCTGTTGGTAGAGTCTGGAGAAAAAAAAGACATTGAGGGGCTGGAGCGGGTCCAGAGAAGGGACACGGAGCTGGTGAGGGGTCTGGAGCACAATTCTTGTGAGGAGTGGCTGAGGGAGCTGGGGGTGTTCAGCCTGGAGAAAAGGAGGCTGAGGGGAGATCTTATCATGCTCTACAACTACCTGAAGGGAGGGTGTAGCCGGGGGGAGGGGGGGTCGGTCTCTTCTCCCAAGGAACAGGCAATGGGACAAGAGGAAATGGCCTCAGATTGCACCAGGGGAGGTTTAGGGTGGATATTAGGAAACATTTTTGCATGGAAAGGGTTCTTAAGACTTGGAATAGGCTGCCCAGGGCAGTGGTTGAGGCACCATCCCTGGAGGTATTTAAAAGCTGGGTTGCCATAGTGCTTAGAGACATGGGTTAGTGATGGTTTTTGTCAGAGTTAGGATGATGTTGGACTGGATGATCTTAAAGGTCCCTTCCAACCTGGACAATTCTATGATTCTATGAATACATTAAATTACATGTATGCAGAAAGAACAATATTTGCTGTCATGGACTCAGCTGTGTTGCATCCTGTGAGTGCAATGGGCACGCTCTTCTATATTCACCAGAAAGAGCCATGGCTTGGAGAGAGTGCTGTGGAACAAGGACACACGGAAAGGGTTTCCCATCCTGGGGGTCAGGACATCAGGGGGAAGTGACGGAAAGTAGAAATAGGATTATGATACAACCTTAAGAAGCAGTAGAGCAACAGGACGATTCAGCACCACCCTGGTGGCTCACCAGATCTGGAGTATTCTGGTTCCCATTAGGCTCAGGAAACAGGAATTTCTGAAAGTTGATTTATATATAAGGACTGTTACATCCTTAACATGCCATCAATTTCTAAGCAAAAATATTTCTCAGCAGAAATCAATCCTGCCAGAATTCAAATATTGGTAAATTGCTAAGGTCAAAAAGGGCAGCAGTACTTCACAATTTAAGACATGTTGCACTAAGTAGGAATGGAGAGAGATTTTAGCCCTGTGAACTCAAAGCAGTGTAGAAGACAATGCTGAGATCAGGTATATTTGAAAGGAATTTTTAAAAGTACAAAAATTTAACATGTTTCTTTTCACTAATACCATAATCACATATTTGATAAAAATGTATCCATTAGATTTCATTTCCAGACAGGGATACAGTGACATAGAGAGGTGATTTTAAGAAATTATCTACTAAAAGAAATCAGAAATTATTTTTGAAACTCAAAGGCAAGTAATTTTTTTCTCTTCTTCATGCATTATGAATGAATTAATTTCCAAAAATTTCTTAATACAAAAATAATTTATTACACTTCAGGGATAAAAATCTTATGTAACCTAAAATAAAAATGCTTATTATCAGAAATGGAAAAATAATAATTTGTCAAATTCAGCTTCGTCTTCAGTTCATGAAATATTCATAAGCAGATCTTGAATCCTTTCAATTTGTTATTTGGGCTTGTGGGATATTTGCTCTCTCTAACGTGTTTTGCTTATTGATCATCATAGTGTTCAGCGCTCTGGATCTACATGGGATCTTTGCTGGTCAGTTGTGATTAGTCACATAACTGCATTCATGTAAATTCTCTTCTTTCATATTGGGTGAATATGATTCTCTAAACCAGGAGAAGTTCTTGATATTGTCTCAAGGGCTTTGAAACACTCAGAGAGGGCTGGAAGATAAGTGGGTTAGGAAATGATAGAAAACGCTAAAGCTTTTCTTTCTGGTTCACTGAGGCCTCAGGGTCATAGTTCCCACCAGGCTAATGTAAGATTTATTGGCTGGTTACAGAATTTGAATTTAATTTTCTTTTTTCCCGTGGTCATATACATACATGCACTGATCAATGAAGAATGGAGGGAGATTTTTTCCATTTGTGTTCATTGCACGACTAGAGATCTTAGGATCTGCCCCCTTGCTGTGGTAAATATACACTAACAGTCTTAAAACCTATTTTGTTCTGTTCTTGTGAGCTTAAATTCATTTTAAGTTAAATTCTTCTGTATTTAGTGAGTTTCTTAGTGAGGCTGTATGCCATGTAAGGTCTCCAAATGCTCAGTCATAACCAGGCTTTTTGGACTAATTCAGTCTTATCATAAGCATTTCTCAGAGGACAGCTTGATCATACAAATACCTGGGGGAAAGCCAACCCACAAAGAAAAAAATACCTTTAAAAATATTTTTTTTTAATTTTTCCTAGTAGTCACTGCATGTCTCTTATAATATTCACCTGTTACTGCCCAAAGCTACTACCAAGTACTATAAGTAATATTGGAAAATTGCTATTCCAAGTATTTGACTTACAGCTAATTTAACCAGAATCCAATATTGTAGTCATAGCACTCAGCTATGGAACAGTCTGATAAAACTAGAGAAAAGCATCTTCAAGTTACCCTCAGGGGTAAGGTGTATACATGGGAGGAAGGGAAGAGTATAGGGTGTGACATATAGGGTTAAGAAGAATATAGGGTGCTTTCCCTGATATAGGCCCAGATGAATTCAGTTTCAAATTCCTTTGGGAACATTTAATTAAAAATAGAAAGAGCAACCAGAAGTCTCTTAAAAAGTAAACTACTTCCCATCAACACCAATAGTTCCAGCTTTGATGAATTATTAGACAGCAGATAAATAATCCATACAATAAAAAGAGATAAAAGGAATTCCTTTTATTAAGGATCGAAATAGCTCTTTAGTCCAGCGTGTTCTCAGTAAATTTAAAGAATAAAAGGCATGTTCAGAGTAGAATGCCATGACTCAATTGTACAGAAACTTGTCCAGCAAACTGGTCCTTCAACAACTTCATTATTCTGTTTTGAAGCATCTCAGAAGATTTTGTTTTCTTTTTCTCTTTCCTATTCTACTCCCTGTGAATTAGGTTGATTGTACACGTAGCACTTCTATTCCTCATTCATTACTTGCTTACCATCCTGCCAGTTTTCCCACCACTGCTACACCACAAAGCAGATTCAGATGGGTGGTTAATCCAGCCAGGAGCTGTCTCAGCAGCAGGAGCAAACCCAGCTAGTTAGTCAGATCCTAAGTGATGTAATCATGGGGTCATACCCTACGGAGACTCAATTTGGATGGTACATGTGCTTTAAGCAGCATTTACCTACAGACAAATTGTGAAATTTGTATTTGGAATTAACCGGCTATGCAAGCTTGTCCAGCCACTCCCTCTGCCCCTTTTTCTTGCCAGTCCTACAGTTAATACATTTATATAAATATCTAAATATTTGTGCACTGTTTTACCAATTTTATTTTTTAATAAATGCATTAGTGCAGTGGTAGATTAGTGCTAAGATTAGTGCTAGTTTTAATCTATATAGGTAAAAAAATAATTCCTAAAGTTCATGACATTCAAATGTTTCACTAAAAAAACTACAGAAAAAAAAAAGATGAATATTATTAAAAGCTTATATCATTAAAAAACAGTCAGTTTGGCAATAAAGTTTTCTTCCACTCATTTTGAGTACCTGGGTCATATATTTTCTTGTTTGAACTGCAAACCTGTGACCAGTTTTATGAAGTGATAGAAAAGACTTTGTCATGCAGTATAGCATCCTCAAAAAGTCTTTACTTCCCATTATTTAAGAAGTCTCTTGTTTCCATAATTTAACAGGTAATTTCTTGCTAAAGTAATCCAAATATTAGGACTTTGGGTTGGGAGATGAAAGGAAACTTCATATGGACATATTTGATCACAGATATAAATTCTGCAGTAGGTTACATAAAAATACCATTCTAGCAATATTGCTATAGCTTGTCAGTTGCAGAAAAGTTTACTCATGACTCAAAACATTTTAAATACTGGTATTAACTTGCAAGTTATAACAAGTAAATAGATTAATTGAAAGGTGATCCTAATTGCAAACATGAGGATAGACTCACAGCCTTGTAACAGCAAAACTTCTCTAACTCTGCCTCTAGAGTTAAAGTGTGCAAAGCGCACATGAAAGTTTTGCCATAGTGTTTGCTGCATGGATTTCTTCTTTTTTCTCCCTGTTTTGGAGACGACAATTTCACCAGCAACTAACGAGTGCATTTCTGGTTTGCTGCTGAAAGCCAGGAAAATTTTTAAGTTCCTTAGTGGAAACAGCTAAGGAAGCCCAGTAGGGCCTGTGAGCTGCTTGTTGCGCCTTGGGGGTTGCCTGAATCTGGGACTTAAAGCTAAACAAGAGGATATAAGCCGTGAAACCGTGCAAGAAATGTGAGCCACAAAGTTGGCTGACACTTGCAGAAAAGAAAGGCTGTGGTACGGTGATGAGTTCTCAGTGGAGTCTATTAAGTCAAATATGTGGGAGGTTTGTTTTGTTTTATTTTAATACATATCAGGCTTGGGATTTTATTCAGCAGGTATTCAAATAGCTCTGGTGGTATCTCATGCCAGCAAGCCCTCACCTGACAGATCTTACTGAAATACTCCAACTTCAGTTCAGAGGATTAGACTTGAAGTAAATCTATGCAATATAAAAATAAACACTCATCTGCTATGCCTTCACCATCTTTCTGTTGCTTCTAGGTTAATTTCTAGTCTATAAAAGCATCAGTTTTAGTTATCTATTGAGCATAACTCCAGAAATAAAGACCTTGTGCTTAAAGGGTCCTAGAGACCACTCCAAGCACCATAGATGGAATTACCCTCCATGACCTTTTTTTCCAAAGGTAAGTTAAGAAGTGACTGGGAAGGGAAAGGACACTAAGATACAACTATCTCCTTTTAAATTGCATTCCTATTCTTGACACAGGTGAGAAAAGTCTGGTTGGGTTTTCCCCCCACTTCCCAAATTTTGGATAGTGAGGTCTTTAATATTTTGTGTTCATTAGTTACAGTCATGATCTCCAGAGGCCAGGGAACACAAAATTAATCCAATTCTCAGGAACCAAAGACTAGTTGGAAGTCAGATTAACACTCATTTGTATTTGTGGAAAGCATTAATCAAATCTGAAGTTGCCTTTTTTCTTCCCCCTGAATTCTTTACAAAATACATGACAAGCCATCGATGTGTCAAAGCTTGGATAATGCTACCTAAATGAGTTTCCAGTGAAAGAAAATCAGGCAGTATCATCTATTATAATCATTCTTTCAGAGCTATCAGATCATAGGTCTAAGGAGCACAGAAAATAAGTGTGAAAAATGAGGGGTCAAGGATAACTTCCAAAAGATACAAATTTTAGCATAAGATGTCAGAAGTGTTGCACTGTACTAATAAAATGAATATTTACAGGAAGGCAAAAAAATATATTTTAGCTTTCACCTTGCAAACAAGCTTCTATGATTATGAAATGATTGCTTTGTCTGAGACCATTTACAGGTACCATTTCCCTCCCTCCTCCCCCTCTCCATGGTGATTATTTCTAAGTGCATTTTGGAAAGTGAATGGAGTATTAGGTTTTCAGAACAGCCTGAATTGAGGATATCTGATTCAATAATCTGGAGATTTAGTCTCATCATGAAGGCTTCCTAATTGTACTCTCCTCAGATAGACCAGAATTAATTCTTGCCATTCTTCCCCTGAAATGTATCTGGGCTGATACACTGATAATAATTTTCTTATCTCAGAGACAGATAGCTAAGGAAAAAGCCTGGAAAAATAAAGAGAAATGCTGAAGGTGATTATCATAATGAGAATATTAATTAGCTCCATTTCAGCCACCAATTGTTGTCACATGAATCAGCAAGCAACTTTCCAAGTGTTTTTATAAGATTCTTCTATTTCTCTTGCTGTCATTACAGTCAGGAGGGGCTTTGTTGATAAGGCAAAAAAAAAAAAGTTGATTTCAGCAGTTGAAGAAAAAAAAAAAAGTGTATAGTTGTGAAAGACCCATATAATCTATTTCTTTACTCCTTCAAACACTTCCTATACATGATGACACGAGTACTTGACAATTAATGCAGTTAAAGAGAAGCTCAAATACGACGTTTTTTGTATCTTCTGTTCAGTGGCTGGGGGATGCAGAACATAACTTGGCAATGGTTGTGCATCGTCAATACCAGAAACCTGGATTTCAGCTTCAGCTGTGGACTTGTATACAAAGAAGAAAAACAGAGGAAGCAACTTATCTCCTTTTGTCTTTTCTGAGAGGTTTTTCAAGCCCCTTTTTTTCTGAACTCTGCCTTCTCAGGACACCCTCAGAACAACTCATTTTTTATCTTGTTACACCTAGAAAACACCACTATATCGAGAAGCAGCTGAGGCTGATGCTCTAGAGAGAAAATGTTTTTCTCTCCGTTCACTGCTCTGATGTCCTTTGTAAACAAGGGCTTTGGGGGTAGTATTGGGATTATTTTTTTAAACCACTTTGCAGGTTAGGTTTCTCTGAGTCACACTCTCAGCACTACTCTTCCTCAGGTTCCTACCCCCCATTCAGAGTGTGTTGTAAATTACTTATATCAGAAGGGTGTCATTTTGTGTTTTCTTCCCATATGTCTGATCTCCCTGGCTCTCTTATATTAAGTCCCTGGTTTTGGGCAGGAGTTCTCTAGCTTAATATCAGGCTAGAAATTCAACAAGCTGACATTTACTCCCACTCCTAGAAGAGTCATGAAATGCACAGGTTTAAATTCAAGCCTGCCGTGCCTCATGGGAAATCTCCCAGCACAACAGGCTCCAGTGCTACCTGCTGCTTGCATTTAGTTTATTTTCAGGAGACAGGTTAGCCCTGTGCTAATTTAGGTTATATGTTCCAGTAAATTTTCAAATCAAGTGCTGGTTAAACTCTGATAAGTTATACCTATTTGTAACTTTGCCCACTCATTAACTCAGCCAAATAATACAGCTGAATTTATCTTAAAAACTCTGCTCCTCACGTCAAGCTCATTATTATTAAGAACTTATTTGTCAATTTCTGGGTTTCATTTCCCTGAAAATTAGTGGCATAGTAAAGCAGAAGGATCAGCTTAGCCAGACAGACTGCAAATAACTGCTAGAGGGAAAGAAAACACAAGTTTGAAGCAGGCTTTGTAATAGATATGAAACAATATAGAGCAGAGGCTTTGAAGAAAAAGCGAAGCTATGTTTTCAGTCCTTAGTAACTTTTCAGAGCCACAAAAAGAATCTGTGCTTTCCCTTGTAGCCCTATCTCTCAGCATAAAACCTCCTTTCCTTTAACCCCCTGTTATAACCTCTCAGAGCAGAGGATGCTCTAACCACTCCACCCACACTGTGCTCCAGCCCCCAGCAGCTGTAGCAGCATTCTCTTACCCTCATCCTCTGGCTTTACTTCAGGGCATCTGCTTGATCAGCTCCACAAAAATCTCTTGACTGGTGTCCCACAGCCCACATTTACAGCCTCCCCAGTGACGAGCACACCTGGTCCCACAGCTGATCCCAGAGAGGATGTACGAGCCAGCTTGTCAAGCGTGAGGACATCGATTCTAGTTTACAATCTCAGCTTTCCTTGCCCCTGAGACAAAACTCCTGGCTTTTCTTTTCCACATTTCTAAATAATAGTAACTTTTGCATTTTCCTGAAAGTTTTAAAAATATAAGTACACATATAGTTATTGGTTTATGAATAAAATACATTTGCTTATTACTTTCATGGCTGGGAATGCATATAAAGTTAAAATTAATAGCATGAATTTTTCTGGGTTTTCCCATAACTCTCTTCCCAGCAGTAGCTGGGAAACAGTTTAGGAAAACAGCTATAATTAAAATATGATGTAAATCAGAAGCAAAAATCCCTAATTCTTAATACCATTATTCTCCTTTTTATTCAGTTTGGATATTACAGCAGCACCTGCAAGCTGCATTGCTAGGCAGTATGTAAAAACAGACAAAATTTAGGAGAGAGGTCTATAAATCCATAATGACACAAGTTTTACTTCTAAAAAAGGGTGTAAACCCCAGATATCCACCTATAAATATAAGTTGTAGAGAGTGAAGGATGTTGCACCTTCACTAATGTATTAAAGAATGCTACAAAGTGCTCGATGTCTCTGGGAATGTTTATATGTTGTATTTAGATGTACAGGGTATTCTCACAGGTCTTGGCCCACGAGTGAAGACAACCAAAAGTCATGTAGCTATCCTAGTATTATGCCAAAGCTAATTATTAGTTTGGCTTGTCATTGTGCTAATGGAGTCATGGAGTATTTGCTCAGTTCAGTGTAGGCACAGCCCAGAACAGGATATTTATCTTCCCACAAGAGGAAGTTAAAATACAGGACTTCTATGATTTTAAAAAACAAGCTTTACAAAACAAATTAGGATGCTCTGGGTTTTTTTTTAACTTATTTTGTATAGTTTATAAAATAATGCTTGAAAAAATGTTTACCATGCTTCATCTACATTAGGTATTATCTCATTCTCTTTCTCACACTCTTTACACTTAAATTTATTGTGACAGTGGATTAATGTTTGCTTACCATTATTTGCAATCACCTCTGGCACTCCCCGTCATAGCCGAAAATCCATGGTTGTGCTCTTTGTAACAGAAGGAGACTGGGTCTTTAGGAGAATTGTTTCTGAGTGCAGTCACAAGCTGTTACTCTAACAAGCAGCACACAGACAGGTTTCCTCTCACTTTTCAACAATTCCTCACGTCAGCTGGAATTATATGTCCCACAAACTACCCTATTTAAACAGCCTATTTATAACTGCATGAGAATGTCTGAGTGCTCAGATCTGTAACATACAGTCACTGTTTTGCTTGCTTTCTTCTATTTCTGATTAAGAAAATGGTATCTCTTCAATATAATTGGTGTCACCCATCAAACATTTTTACTGATTTGTATGGTTTTCAGACATTATTCATGGTAACATTTTTCATCATTTCTCATAAGCTTTCCCTATTAAGATAATCAAAGCTTTTCCATTTTTATTTTCTGTGAGCTTTTTTGTTTCCAGACTTGGTTTTCACCCTCCCTTTTGCTATATTTGTCCATGGTCTTGCTTTTTGTGGGTTAGGGAATCCATAATTCCTCGTGGACTAGATCCCTTCAGGTTACCTGTTTCCTTGGGGTTTAGCTGCTACTTTTTTTGCTTTGCCCTACAGTTCCCAACATTGCATGGAAATTGTGGTCTGTTGTCACCGTGGTTTATGTGCTGTGCCCAATGTAAAAACATGAGAAGAGGCTGCATTTTTAAAGTAGAATTGCACCTTTCTTAAAAAAACAAAGAATAAAAGATGTAAATGTCAGTCCATCAGCCCAGTCACGAGCCCCTGCACCAACCTCCTTGAGCTTTATCTCATCACCTTCTTCCCTCTCTTCTTTCTATTCATGTTGCCATTATTAAGATTAATATATAAAGAGTGATTAATTTTCTCAGTGAAAAGCTCCATTATTAAAGGCTATATGAGTATGAATTCAATGACATCAGAAAAGTTTCAGTAACCGTGTGAGGGAAAGGGTGCCAGACAATGTAAACAGCCCATTGTGGGGCAGACGAAACCACCATTTCTCTGCAACTTACTCAAGCCTACCAGCTTGTGATGCCTTTGCAGCACTACATGACATCACTAAGAGGCCATGTCCTGTCCCCACAGCCGTTCAAAGTAAAGCTGGGTTGAAATTATATTACTAAGGACACCTCTTTCTTCTATATCTTCCAGAGCGGTATCGCCAATGTAGGTGATCATTGCCACAGATGACATTTTCCTATTCTCAGCCTTCAGCGTCCATTTGTAACCCTGGCTCTGCTCTCTGCAGGGGCGGCACTAACTTATCCAAACCCCCAAGCAGATGAGCACAAACTGCTACAGAATTAGTTGGAAGCCTCCCACCCACAGAAAGATGGAAGCACGTTGATGTATTTTCAGAGTAAAATAACGTCTGAGATCATAATGGTGCCCAGAGTACTTACATCTCTGACACTCATCTGCAAATAACAGGAAAGTCATGCTATTTCATTTCAGTAATATATTAAGTAGCAGAAAAGAGTACTGGACTTCATCTTTTTATGAAGCAATTTTGCTTTCCGGCTTCTGCTGCTGGAAGTTGCACTGAAGGATTGTCGCCCGGTAATTTGTAATAGCTTGGGAGATGTGGCTGCCACTTCGCCTCAGCTGGGAAGGGCCGCAGATGAATCAGTAGCAGCTTCCCCAGATGAAAATAGCTGTATGTCTTTTAAATATTTAATGGAGATTAACACTTTGTCATTGCAGTGCATCACGCAGTGTAACATGTTGAATAATGCTTTGTGTTGAATAAGGCACCGTAATGGTAAGATGCACTGAAAAGATACAATGGCAAATCTCTGACATAAAGTGTGTCCTTGTTTGAACTGGTATTCGCCTTTCCAAAATAAAGACAGACACATTCCCATGATGGAGGACATGGGACAGCTTTCCATTTATTTGTTAGTAGATGTATAAATCCAAAGGAGAAAGTTAATTAGACTCCCTGTGTGCAAGGCAGTGGAGTACACTCTGATTGCTAATTATTTTAATATAGGTAAACAGCTATTGACAGTATAAGTAATTTTCCTGCATCCACATTTAAGAGGCTGCCAGGTATCAGTATAACAGTTCAGAGCAAACCTGAGGAAATCTAAATTATGGGTTTTAATCAATATGCAAATTGTTATTGTAAAATACGTCAATGATGTTTTACTCCAGCTGGCCCATCGTTCATCAAATAGTGCAGGTGTTCATTTAGGTCTGGATGTTAGTCACTATCCTTCATCCTGATGACCCATGTCTCTGAGCTGACATCACACTTCTTTATCTACATATTCTCTACTTAGAGGATCTCTTGCTCTGCATAGCTGCTCAGGCCAAAGTACTCAAGCTAGCAAGATGCAAAAACTCTCCAACTTTTGTAGATGGAGAATCCCAACTGCCAAAACTCAGATTAATCATAGCCCATAACTCCTCCTGCTTCCTCTCCTTGCTCAAGCATCCCTGCTTGTGGGTACCAGCAGGGGTAGGGAGTGCGTACCTGCGTGTTTTCTAAGACTGACGGGCAAAAGCGCCTAATCTTATTTATTTTTCTTTGGTATTGTCTGCTAGTGCTATAGCTCTGAGCTTTTGAAGTCTTTTAGCTCATCTACCCCAGCAGCCATCTCACCTTGCATTGACCTTTTCCTTTCAATTTACTTGTTACCTTAACAATAATAGAAAAAAATATTAAAACCCCCCAAAATTATCTTGTAATTTCCTATACTACAGCCTTTAAGGCATAATCTAATTTAAAAGTTTCCCATTCTCAGTGTTTCATAATTAATATTTCAGATGTACCAAGATGCCTTGTCTCATTTACTCTAGCAATTGTGTTAAAATACTGTACAGTCTTCAATTTTATTAAGCATGTTTCTTTTGCAGTTTAATCACTGGTTTGTATGCTATTAGATATAGCATTGGTTTTTTGTTGGTGGTTTGTGGTTTTTTTTGGTTTTGTTTTTTTTTTTGTGAATGATAACCAAAGTTCTTTTCTATTTCGTTCAGTTTTAAATTTTCCTTGGGAGTGCTTGCCACTTCTGATACCCTCAGATATATTCAGCAAAGGAAAACAGATATATCCAATATTGTTCCTTCCAGCTGGCATCAAAAACAGATCTCTCTAAACCATGACCAAAATTTGCACGGTTTGGATCAACTTTGGATTAAGAAAGGCCAAAAAAATATGGTTTGCTTGCAATAATTAATATTTTCCCTCCTGCTAGAGACATATAGCGATTGGTGCAAAGTAATTGGTCATATCTTTCGGATCCCGAGATGTCCAAACTGCCTGGTAAAGTCAGGGGTAAGTACAAAACATCTTCAGAAGAGGGTAAGAGGTGGAGAAATAAGCAAAGAGTTAGTCTGAGAAGAAATACAGAATAAGAAAACCACTCCAGAGGACAGAGGAAGATCCTCTCCATCAGCCTGGAAGCTCCTGCTTCATTGTGGATGGCTGTTCCAGGGCAGTGGTTGCTGATGCTAGAGGCAGCAGCTGGGAGGCATCTGGGTGAATTAACCTCTTGGCACCAACTGCTGGCCCTGAACGCAGCAAAGTGGCCGGTCAAGGAAACTGTCTGAGATACCACCTTGGCAGTGGATGGTACTGGAGGGAGCAGAGGAGATTCATGGCAGGGCTGCAAGACTTGGCAGGCCTCTGAATTCCCTGATTAACCGCTGACCTACTTTTCGTAAATTTGGTAAATTGATACATTTATTACCCAAACACTGTCTATCTCAGGCCATTAAACATTTTTTGTGCCGGGTTCCGTTTGTGTCTCCCCTCATCCGCAGCACTGTGGCCACTCACCTGCCACTTCTGTTACCCACTGCAGAAGGTGGTGGTGACTCCCTGCAGGGTTTGCCTAAAGTCACTATGTCTTCTTTTCCACTTGAACTGGCTGCTGGCTCTGCTCCTTAGCATGTAGCACATCTCCTGGGCCCTGTAGTGAAAAATTATTTGAAACCATCAAAAAATATCCCCTTAAAATAAATTTTCGATAATATTAATGTGTTCTTGTGGACCCCTGTTCTTTGGCAACCTTGAAACTGCACCTAAATTCATTTTAGACTTAGAGTCGGTTCTTCTCTACCTCTGAGATACCCAGAATTCTTTGGGCAGAAAAACAAATAAGAATAACATTGTGAAAAGTTGCCGTTCTTTAGCTTAGTTTAGAGAGGCCGATTCCATTGGGGTCTGTGGACAGTTATTTTTATGCATTCATTGCTCATTGACCAGGATAATCAAATAGAATATTCCATTTGCTTCCTGCTGTTTAAGTGCCTAATTCAAAGCTAATTGAAGTCAATGGGCAGATATTCATAGACTTTAATGGACCAGCCATAATCTTATGTCTACCCTTGTTGTGTAAGTTATTTTATTTATCCTAATTATTTTCATCTTCATATGCATGCGTTCATATTTATTTATTTTAAATACATAATCATCATCTGTAAGTAGAAGTCTTTTCAAGTAGTTATTAAAAGGTATTTCAAGACATATTTACATGGACCTGTGAGTATGATAATAGTATTACTTTGATATCCAGTATAAAAGTTATCATTGTAAAAATACATTTAAATTACAAGGTTTTTTCTTTCTTCAGCTACATGGGCAGAACTTAAGCTATTAATGTGATTATACTAACAACTTATACATATTTATGTTCTAATGGCATAACATTTCAGCTACTGTGAACAAAATATACCCTGAACAAGAGCCAAAGTACATGAGATCCTTTATCTCCTGTACAAAATCCTTAAAATATCTCAATAGCATTTCCCAGGAAAAAAAACCTCCCACACTACAAAAACCCACAAAAGCACAAAAAACCCCAAGCCACATGTCAAAAACTATATAATTGTTTTTCTATATATTAAAGTGTTTTCATTTAAAAACTGTTCTTCCACTTGTATCCACAGGTATTAACTTATTTCCATCTCTTGGTTCTAAGGCAACTAGCCTGCTAATTTTTCAGCTTTTAATGAATCTTATCAAATTGTGATAGGGACTGAAATCAATCTATTCTGTTAGGGTTAATGTCTCTGAAGTAGGAAGAATTCTAGAAGCATAATGTGAAACAGGATAACCAATGATCTAATAATTCATATTGAACTAATAATTCATATTCCCTTCTGTTTTCTCTGCTACCACTGCTTTTAAGCATTTCTAAAGTCCTTATGGTACTGCAAATTCTAATGTCACTTCTTGTGAAGGTCTGAATCCTGTGTGAAAAATTACAATCTGCTTTTCTGCCTTTCTCAGAGGTTTCTTTTCTCATGCTTACATTTTGAGGAACATCTGTACATGCTATAAAAAGTTACTGTTACTGGACTTCTTGTATTTTCTTTGCCAAGAAGGTGATATTGCATGCCTGACACAAAGCAATCTGTAGTAGATGAGGCTCAGTGACACTGCTTTCTCCAGTAATGATGTACAACACTGAAAAACAAATTGAGGGTTTTCTTAATGGGATAGCTTTGTCTAGTAGCGCATATCCTAATGGAAAGCCTATGTCCGCAGATGTGAGCAGCAACGCAACAGTTCCTTGTGACGAGTTGTAGAAACTGGGACAAAACACAATGCTGGTTAATTCTATTTTGTCATTGACTTCTGTCAGGGTAAAGACAGGTCAGTTCCAAGTGCTTGGAAAAATCTTAATTTTTTTTACCAGATAATTAGTTCAGAATCCAAGCATATAATTACAATTCTATACACAATATTTGGATACTTAATAGTGCATTAAGCAAGTTACATTTAATGTTTTAATATAATTTAATCTTGGTATGTGTCAATATTTAGCTCCTAATTAATAGCACATTTACATCTCTTCCATACATTTGTGTGCCAATTATGAGCTTAAACATGCTTCCCCAGTTCAATACTCGCAGTGGAAATTAAATACACCGAACTGAACTTGTCTATGATGTAACTCCATCAAAGGCAATGAATTTACTTCAAGGATAAGTTTGATCCATTCTATAAGGCTAAAACAATCTGAAGGTATTTTATGGATTATATTTTTCTTCTGTGATTGTTATTGCTTCAAAGGGTGTTGTTGTACATACACAAGAAAGAGGGTGCATTAGAGGTACTTTGATTGTAACCTCTAGTTTGCTGTACATGGATTATTTCCACTTCATCTACCTTTCAGGTTTATTTTGGTAATAAATTCACAATTAAAGCAAACCCATCAAGTAGTATAAAGACTGAAATTGGGCCTGACACACTATTTTTTGTTACAGAATTGATTAATTAAGAGGTTTAGCCAGTCATTTTTCATCAATCATTTGAGGAAGAATTTTGATAGACGTACATTCAATTAAACTGTCTTCCGTCTCATTTCACCCTTCTCCATTCAGCCCTGATTCTGTGCAGAACTACGCTGCTATCTAGAGTCTGTATTTATAAATATTCTGTTCTTTCTTTTTTTCTTGAATCAAGATAACAGAACTTTACTCTTACAGAATTTTTCTTTAGGCTTTTTAGTTTTAATGAAATTCCCCTGTATTTTCTTCCTATCCATATATATATATATGCACTACATATATATATAAAAGTATATATATATTTAATTTTTTTAAACAGTAGATTTAGTGAAAAAAAATCGTACAGGATTTTAATACAGAATCATGTATTATTATATGTTATGATACACACATATTATTCTTATATTACAATATTATGTTATTGTATTGCATTTTCTAGGAGTTTGAAGTTTTGTCAGGCAAACAAATCATACTGGTAGTGGTTCGTTTCACATTATCGCATTGCTGTGCTCCTATTGGACTATGATAAGCCATAATATAAATTGTTTAAATGGGGTAAGAGCTAAAAAAAGAGGTGATAGATCCACCAGAGGACATTAAACAGAGTGTTCTCCATGTGGACTCACCAGCACTGCTGGCTGCTGCTGCCCACAACACATTTATCATAAAAAAGCTTTCATAATCCAGTGTATACGCATGGGGTTTTGTGCATGGCTGGGTCTTAACCCACCTCCTTTGCTCAGGACATATTTCTTACGGAAGAACTTGCATTTCATTGCAGTACAAGCACAGCTTTAATGGGCAGTCTGCGCCCTCGCTTCTCTTCTTCCTCCACACACTTTATCAAATACTCTGTGAGTCAGGGAACACAAAGGGAAAAAATCACACCCACCCACGCAGCAGAATTATGGAGCAGATCACGACAGAGATCACGACTGCTCTGCAATGGAGCTGGCACTTCACAAACTGCAAATCTTTTGTTCCCTAGTGTTTCTGTTTCTGAAACATTTCAGCCATTTTACTGGGTTTTTCACACAGGAGAGAAGTAATAACAGAGTGGAATCAGAGAAAGTAATTCACAAAGAAGGAAAATAAATACATGTGATGTTCAGCAAGTAAAAAGAAATTATGTAAACAACAGCACCATGCCTTATAAAAGGCAACATATATTTCACAGAATCTGATAAACATTAACTGTATTATCAAGATAGGATTCAGCTAGACATAGGTTGAAGAGAATTCAGCTGAATCCCAAGTGAAAGATAAGACCAAATTATTTTTGGCAAACAATTTTAAAATGTTAGTACTGTAAATAAAATATAATGTAATTACTCTAATAACTATTTCTGTTAGGATTGAAGAAAGCTTGACCATAGAAGGAGATGCAATGGAAGATGTATGGTTTAAACATAAACACAATAGTATAAAGTAAATATTGTCACAGCAGAGCTTTTCTTTTGCTTTTCTAAAATAGTGTTGGAAATGTTAACGCAAGGATTGAGTTAATTCTCATTAAACTCTGAGCCAGTGCTGGCTTTGAATAGACAAAAATGGGCATGGAAGTACAGCCCACCTTAGTTTATGGAGATTTCAGTTATTTCTCTTAATTTTTGTCATGTTTAAAATGGTTTGCATAAGCAGAAGTAAGGTATCACCACTTTTTGTTGCCAGAGATTGAGTCTGTCTGGCTCAGTGTACCACTCCTTGCGTGTCTGTGGTTCCTGGCAGATTTCTTTATTTGCCCTGATGGCTCCTCAGCGCTCGGTGAACATTCCCTTGTTTCTAATAGAAAACAATCTTTTTTTATTTTGCATAACAGATGTCTGGTTCTGCTCTAGTTAAGAGGGAAATATTTTCTTCTGAAAAAAAAAAAATCTTCCTTATTCACAAAGTCGCATATTTGTTTAATAAACTTTTCTCCATGCTGTCTTCCAGCTGATCCCTTTGGAGACATGCAGGAAGAGAAGCATTCAATAAAAGCCCATCACCACCAATTAGCACACCTCGAATGCTAAATATCAAGAATCAGGCGTGCAATTAATTGCTGACAGTTAACCCACAAAGGAAAAGAACTCACCAAAGTTCAGCCTAATCATGAATACATTCAAGGAAATTATAATCTACTCATGATGATTCCATGTTGAGAAACAGACTCTGAACTCACCGAGTGAATTATTCATTGTGGATTGTTTGCAAGTGCTACGGCAGTCATATATTTTTGCTGGCATGTCACTGAAAGAAATGCAATTGCATTTCCTTGCAAATGTAAATGCAAATGCAAATGCAATTGCAAAGATGAGATCAGAATTTCAGAATTAGCTGTCATTGTCATTAAGTGCAATTGATTATAGTGACTTAAAAATAAAATGCTTTTCCACAGGCTAACATTAGAAAATGTACAGTAAAACTTCAGCCTGTGGCTAAATGTTCATCTTCAATGAAAAGATTGCCGGAATGGTCAGAAATGCAGCTCAAAACTGCAGCTCTTCACTGACCTATTAATCACAGAGAAATAGGATCAATGGGTTTTCATTTCTCAGACTTTCCCAGAAGGTTTCTCTGTGACCAAAAGGATGCGATACTTTACCCTTTTTTTCCTCTCAAACTTTGAAGAGTTAATGTGATATTGAATTCCTAGGAAATTATCTATCAATATTAAGCCAAACAGGAGTTATCTTTTTAGGAAACCCAACTATATCTAGAAATAAACAAGGCTTATTTTCAAAAAAATAGACTCTATCCTTGTGTTTTTAAGTTCAGAAAAAGAAATCCTTCTGAAGTGAAAATTCCTGAGGGTTATAGTAGTTCCTAAACATGTGGACAACCTCAAGGGTATTTTGAGGAAAACTCATTTTCTGGTACTATTTTTCTGCCAGGTAAGGATTTCTAGCAGGTGCACTGCTGCTGCTTTAGGTAGGACATAAAGGAAGGTTTCTAACCATGTATCTCAAATGTATATTATATGACCAAAAACATGGCACAGTGAAGTAAATACCCTGTATTTATTAATGATACATAACATGCCACTCAGATATAAATACAACCTAGATGTTTTCTGGTTTTTAATCTACAAAACACTGAGGAGCAGTAGAGAGCTCACAAAATACATAGAGAAGCAGCACTTAATCTAGTAGGTCCCATTCTCCTTTTGTTAGGAAACGTGGCTGGGGTTAATGCGGTGCAGAAGCAGATTTCTGAAAAACAGAGTAATGCCCAGCCATTTCCACTCAGGCTTAAATGGTTGCCCTCCTTATTCCCAGAGGAAAATTAGGCTAATGTCACTTGTATGATGGAACCCATTTTCCTCTCTGATTATTCAGAAACATGACTTGGGATCAAAAGCTAGTCCAATTTAAAAAAAAAAAAACAAAAAACAACAAAACCTCAAAGAACCCTATAAACCATACTCACTCCCACTGGTTGAACTCAAAAGCCTCCAAATACATACATGTGAAACATCTTTTCAGTATCTCCTCCTGTTTGTTCATTTGTAACTTCTGAACAAAACCCAAGTTCTTAGTTTATGTATGGTTTTCCAAAATTATTTTCATTTCCACTGTCTACTTCATCTAGCACACATGGCAGCATTAGTCCATTTTCTCTTGGTTAGTTCTTCGTAAACACCAATATCAAATACAAACATATAAAATATTCTAAATAAGTCATTAAAAACAACATTTTTCAATATTTGTCCCTATAATTTCTGTTTCTATACCTGCATATGACTGTATGGTAAAGCGAACTTGGGAAAAGGGAATCTAGTTTTGTGCTTTTTATAAATAAATTAAGGTTTCGTGAAAAATGCAGGATGCTTTTTCAAGTATGCGTGATGAGAGTATTTCCAGACCTTTGAGCTCAGGGTCTGGCACATTTCTAGCTGGAATTATGGGATTTTTTTGGCACACTCCTCCTGGTCCCTCACTAACTACTTTTTAAATAGGTTTTGTAGCGCAGCCACTAAGGGCCTTTTCTGTCCCACTTACTCACAGTATTTCTTTGCCCACGTGGAATCGTCCTACTGGCTGTAATGGGTTGACTTGTCAGAACAGTAGTGAGAGTGAACAGGGGAGCAGGATTAGAGCATTAGTGTTTCCCATCAGTCTCACACAGAAGTATATTCTTAACACCGAGAATGTAATGTAATCTTGATCTTCCTACTCTGGAATATTTTAAGGTACCTAGAACTGCCTTCCCAGGCAATTTGGCTTTCCAGAACGGCTTTTCTCTTTTTCCCAGAATGAATTAAAGTGGTTCTATAAGCCAATTGTCTGTGATAAGTATCGGGAGATAAAAGGAAATAGATACCGCCATAGGTACAGCGAGGTTATGTCTCACCCTTCTTTGGCTTCAACATGGTCTATATTGGATAAAAGGACTCCCAAGACTCTCCAGAATATTGGATGGAGCACTGTAACCATGATTCTGGATGTGGGCACTGTTTATGTAGATAGTCCAATTTCATAATATGTTTAGTATTATATGCTATTTTTTTAGTATAAATAAAATATTTTATAATTTTACATTATAGTAAATGTATTATAATATTTGATAGAATATAAGCTAAATATTTTATAGCAAACATATACTTTATAACATAATAAATTATACATATATTTACATATATATAAAAAGTACATAAAATTCTGGTTATATGTGAAATAACAGCCTGCCATACAAACATTCTTCAGTATTTCTGGCAGCCTTTTATCTAAAAGACTCTGTATTTAGACAGTCTACATTAAATACATGAAGTGTTTGAAGACAGCAGAAGAAAGCAAATCAGAGACCATGTTAAGACTAAGACAAAAATGCTTATGGGCCCATGGTGAAGGGTGAATTTTAATTTCAAGGAGAATATGTACATTCCTGCTCTGAAAATTTTCCCCAGAATGCTCAAATTTATAGTTCCATGGTAGTTTTTTTCACATCCCTGCTGTGTTGAAGATGATCAGCAAATGAAGCAGAAAACTAAGAAAAGAGAAAGATTATTTTTCTGTGATTAAGCCATTAGGTAGAGAGAGAGAACAAGCTACAAAAGGTAGACCTATGATGAGATGTATCACTCTGGAAATACTCAAGAGGCTGAAAAACATTAATTCTGTACTTCATTTTTACCTGTTTAGTATTGAACTTTTTCCTCTTCTTTTTTCCCCCAGAATGTCTGATTCATTCACTGCATTTTCAGTTTGAATGGAGTCAAATGTCATGACTGTTTTCGTTTTTTAATTAATTTTTCATTCTGCTTAACAAAGAAATCTAGATACTTAGAAATTTGAATTAATAAAGTTTTGTCTCAATGGGTTGCCTACTAGGTGCTCCACTGCCTATTGTCTCTCGTTCACCTCGTTGGCTAAGCTAATTTCTTCATTTGTTTTACATATATGCTGTTTAATGCTGTTTGTCATTTTTCATTTTTACAAATATAAATCTGATTATTGCTTTCACCATTATCCAGACTCTTTCCCAAATAGATTTAATTTAAAATACTTAACTAAGCTACACTTAAGTAGCTTTATCCATTTAGGCTGATATCAACTAACTGTATTTTCAACATAGACAAGTTTTCTTTGAAGAAAGTAGAGAACTCTTGCTATTAAAAAGTGTAATTTCAGTGGTGGCTGGAAAAAAAAAAAAAAGCATAAATGAGCTGAACTTGTGTTTCATTGCTCTTTTTGGTTAGTATTATCCTTGCAGGATAAATAATGAAACAGCGATAAACTGAGTCATAATGCTGTTTAGTGGATACAATCCACATGTGATTAAATAGCGACATTAAACTCTTAGGCTCATGTCATGACTCATAATTATTAGTAATCTAGTTAAAACACTCAGAGCTAAAGGGTGAAGCCCTGACTTTTTCTGTTGCTTCATGCAGTCATGAATTTCTTCCTAAATGCAATAAAGTTATAAGCAACCAAGAAAGCTTATTTCACAACGAATGCATTAATGCAGTCATGTCAGTCATTGACCATTTTCATATGTCCAGATGTGAAATCAAGTTTATTCTTATAATGTTCATAAATTATATATATATTATACATATATTCATATAATGTTCATAAAGGTGCATAAAACTGATAAAGGTGATAAAACTGCAGATGTTCTTAAGTTGTACTTAACTAATAAAAAATGTCATCTCTTAAAACCTTATACTGAATCTATCTAGAAACGGATAAATTGTGCATCTTGCTTCTTAGTGCTTTGAAACATTTACTTCAAACAAGAAGTTTAATAAAAGCAAGAACGAAATTCATTAGGAAAGTCTTACCTTTAATTTATACAGCTTTTATACGCAATTTCTTCCGTGGAGGTATTTATGTAGTTCTATTACATTTTCTCAAGCTAGTTCACTCAGCAATTGTACTGAAAAATAATGTAAGGAAAAGTCTGACCCAGCGTTCTGCTACGGGGGAATCTGAAGAGATTCTGAATTTATACAAAATTACAATCAAAAAATAAAGAAGGAACTTTTGCATAGAACACAGATAACAATATCACTTTATTTCATCCAACATTGTTGCTATTAATATTATTAAAACTAGTAATGCTAATCAGCTTCAAATTTGCATTAGAATACCAGCATTCATTCTACATTTAATGTTATTCCAAATTTTATTGTTAAAGTTTGGCATCACTGGAACTTGCAACACACGCACAGTCTTATGAATCTTCTTTCAAGGTTTATTTGTCTGTAAATTCAAATGGTGCTTATGTAAACAAGATTATCATGTTTGGGAAGAATGGAACTGAAAAAATACCTCGCTTTTGCTGCTTTCAAATACATCTAAACAGTGAACTGATTTGTGTAAATAGGACAGAAGTACAGCTGGATAAGAAAAGGTATTACATAATTTAAAACATCAGGCTATGGGGCTGCCTTGACATTCTGGTTTCTCTCTGCTGCTCTGAGGGTGCAAAGTGACCATAGACTTAATTGAGCAATTAAGGGAAAATAATGAGATGCTGTTTTGCCTGTTGAGGTCACAGGAGCCAGGTAGTACCCCTTAGTCTCGTTTATGGCAGGAGCACCTCTCAAAATCTGGGATGACACCCATACAAAATAGTTTTATCTTCTTCATTATGTCCCAAAGATGTCTAGTTTACATAATACTGCAAATGCAAATAGAGTGATGTTGTTCAGCAAGAAAAACCAAAGCTGGATTCCCCTGTAAATTAAGGAAGGGGTGAATCTATTTCTCTGTCACACAAACATGGGCACAATATTTGTTGGGGGGGGACAAAGGGAACAATGCATTAAACATCGCCTTTTGTTGTGGAAAAGACATTCCAACACTTTATTTTAAAGTTCTTTGGAGAAGCTACTTTTATTTCAGCCAGGTACTGAATGCTTTGGAAAATCTGGCTAATTCAAGGAAACACTCGGGAGTGCTGGTTCCATTATAAACCCTTATCGTAATAAAGATCAAATTGCCAGTCTCTTCTATCTCATTTCTCTGTTTGAAACTGCAAAGGGTTCTTCGGCTGCTTCTCCTCACGATTAAATTTGTTTTCTGTCACGCAATTACATTTTTAAAATTCTGTTCGGTAAAATACTTCTAACTCCATTACAATAAATTTAACCCTGTGTCACACCATACATGATTCATACTAACAAACGCCGCTGCTGGTGCTGCCTGCCTGTTGATTAGTTTTCAGCTGCAAATGGGGAATCGGCTGGACTTTTTTTTCCTCTCCTTCAGGGTTACACCCACCTCTGCACTGTGAAAATAAAACTGCCATAAAGATACGGGAAATAAAGATATTGCGGGTAATCTGCTAAGCCTTGTCTCACTCCTGTTATCAGGCAACAGATTTGCTCTTTGGCCGTCACTGGCGTTTGACGTCTGCCACAAAAGCGCGGTGGCCTTTTCCCCTTTCCTCTGTTAAAATCCCCACCACGAGCAGGCACTGCCGACACTCAGGCTGTTATCTGGAAGACTCATTGACTTTTTAAAGATCTCTTAAGGCTGCTCTTTTTTCCTTACAAGCTGTTCCTACCAGAAACGCGCTTCTAATCAAGAGGAGGAGATGAAGAACTATGGGAAATACCCCACATGTACACAACAAACCACCTGACAAAATCTGCTGGTAGGAGTAAAAACCAAGAATAGCGTGACAGTGCCTGAGCACCTGCTCTGTGTGGTTAAGTGATGAGGATCACACTCCCTCCCCTCCATCATTCTCTTCATCTGACACTTTTCTTTGGAGAAGCCAGATGCTCATACTATAAAAACAAGATCTTTTATTAATAATCAAGAAAGTGTGTGCCTACTGGCTTGAATTTCTATTCATTCTGCCTTCATCTGGTTTAGCCCTTCCTGCTGTCTGTTAATATGCTGAAGTTAACCAGTTTCTAATTGTTCTTCATTTAAAATGAAATCAGTTTATCAGAGTCAACATACCCCAAAAATAAAGGTTGCTGGGGGAAAAAAAAAAAAAAAAAAATCGGCTCATTTCTGAAGCAAAGTTTTTATCTTAGAAAAAAATTGTGTGAGCAAAACACAACTGGAAGTAATTTAGAACCGAGGGTTTGCCAAAGTGCAGGCAAAGGACTCTTTTCTTTGTGGTTGCTGAGGGATATTAGATTAACTCATGGACCCGAGAAAGTCTCTAGGCTGCAGAGAGTCTATCTGAGGCAAAGGCGGCCTTGGATTCCCATATCTTCCCTTCTCACCCTCTATTACTTCTATATATTTTTTCTGACCACAGGAAATCTTTCATGGAAAATCTTACACTGCAATGGATCTATACAAATGTTATCAGCCCCCCAGGAGCAGGCCGGCATTTCTTATTCCTATCTTTCCACATGTAGTGAGTAGCTTTCAGGAGATTATTCCTGAAATTTCTACATATCTAGATTTTCATTCAAAATGAAACTTTAAAATTTAGTTTACTCTTTATAAATAAACTTCATATCATTTTCTGACTACATAGTTGCCATAAAGGAAGTTAATTAAAAAAAAATAAAAAATTAATACCTGATCTGAGTCATACAACTTTATGCAAACTTATTTTTTTCCATAATCTGACAGTTCAGATATTCTATTCCTTTATCATAATCAAAAGAAAGGTAGGTCTTTAATTTCTTTAATGAGATAAAGCTTAGCAGGGAAAAAGAATAAAAGGAATAAAGCAACAGATCTGAATTAAAAATGAAAAAAAATCCCTTTTCTCTTAAACCAAACCCTGCTGGAAGCACTATTTTTCTTTCTACCCTTGTTAAAATAAGATATATCTGGCAAAATATGAATGTTTCATAAAAGAATTTAGGCCTTTGATAGTAAATGAAAAACTGAAAGGTGTTCAATTTTGAAGGAGGGAGTAAGAAACTATTTTCTCTTTTTACTTCTGCATAGGAATCCACCTACTGATGTTTAAAATATTTTCAGCTATTCATACTGTGTCTAAGCTCACAAAACACAGACAGACAGGGGGCTCTGACACTGCAATGCAATCCAGAGGTGGAATAATTAGTAACACCATCATTTTCAAAAAAAAGTTATTAACCACACATTCATCATGGATGAGACCTATATGAAGAACAGACCTCACATCTGCCTCTAATGGCAATTCTATATAACCAATTTTCATCTATAGATTGAGGAAAGCCAATGAGCCCAAAAGTCACTTGTGACTAATAACTGCACGTATCACTGATAATTTACAGTAGCCTGAATTATCCTCTACAGTGGTTTGTTACAACAACATGGCAGTCTTTCGCTTCTGCAAATGTGTTACAGTTCTTCTTTTCTTTTTGAAATCTATCTTTTGTCTCTTAGATGGAAATCCAAAGCATAGTACCAACTGCCTGAACCAGGAAAACCCAGACCTTCCCAGTTGCCTCTTTAGCACTGCAGTTCTTTGCCTCTCCACTCTTTACTGTCACATTCACTTCCTCTCCCCACCTGCCATAAAAGAGGAGATTGAAAGCGCTAAGGAACACTATGGGCAGCGTGCACCTTCCAGCCCCAAACAACTCGGCAGGGATTTAGGATGATTTGCACAATCGTCTCCCAAACCCCAGGAAGTCGAAAGTCTTGGTTTTATTGAAGTGTACAAAGGCAGAGGCAAAGATCAGCACCATGTGCAATAGAAAAGGGGGGAAAAGGAAAGAAAAAACCAATGTTGCTGAGTTTCCTCATCATGACCAGCATCATTCTCCTCATCTCCTCATCATTCTCCTCAGTCCTTGCCATGCATGTCACCCCATGCCAAAAGCAGGGGGGGGGGAATAACAAAAACTTAAAAAAAACCAGCCAGGTAAAATGTCTGAAAATGTCAAAAGAATTTATAAAGTATAAAATCTGAGATTAGTAACAGTCCTAGATTCTTTGCAAATACCATTTTAATAAAAATCATTAGCGAAACACAGCTATGGAATGTAATACTCTAGGTTCCTGTTGCTAGGGATGAATACGATGTCAACTGGAACTATACTTACTGGTCCAGGGTATAACCTGGCTCTTAATAATTTTAATTTTTTTATACAAAATTACCAGGTTCTTTTGACACAATGAATGGTATTTTCAGTGCATATAATTTCTTCTGCATACCCAAGCACTCATGTCAGTGTGGGAAGCAAACTCCTACAGACACTGTGGGGGTTATTCTGTCTTCATTTGCTCCCTGTCATTCCCACTGGAGTTTAAGAGGTCTAAATAAAAGAAAAATATGTTATTTTTCCATTTAGAGGTTATGTTGTGGTTTTGGGTTTTTTTTCCCCAATTATTATTATTGCTGTAGTGGTTAGTCATGTTTATTGGTAAGCAGAGATAGAGTGCAGGAACACATTAAGATCTATGTGTACTTTGGGCTATATAATTACCATTTGCAATAACGCTTTTATTCGCTATCTACACTAACAATACCTACATGCCCATGGCCACAGGCACTGCTGTAAGTTCAGGTGCTCAGCTTTTAGGTGGCCATTCCTGCAAAATGTCCATAGCTGCTCTTGACAGATTCCCGCTTCCTGGGGCCAGAGATTGTTTCATCTGCTTTCATGCTGGTTCTTGCCTAGTCTGATGGAACATCACAAGGACGCTGAGGTACACGCAGTGTACGATGGAGGCTCTTCTTCCCACTGTAATGGGGACTCTTCGCCTTTACCATCTGACCAGATTTAAAATGACCTGGGTGATGATTTTTTCTGTCTCTACCTCTGAAACTTCACCCGGTAGCTGGTCAGGGAGACAGGACAGACTTCAGCCCTATGGGGGATCCTCTACATCAGTATAGACTCCGGTCCCTGAATAATTTTCAACCCTAGGCATCTTGAAGGCTGTTTTCTGCTTAGATTGTATAAACACACACAAAAGACAAGAATTTTAATCTCAGCTGAAGTTTTCTTATGTTTCCGAGTGGGTCTGAGGAGAAGGAGGATCTCCAGAGCAGTTCGGGATCTACTCCCAGCTCATTCTCCAAGGCCAGCGTGCAGTGTGTCCTGCTGGGATACAGACGAGTTACACCATTCAGGTTGTTTCAGTGCTGCTTACAAGGTGAAATTTCCAGTTTGCTCTCTTCACGCTGTCCTGACAGAATAAGAGGCGTGTAGACACCATAAAAATAAAGTACTCGCAATTTGCTCTCATGGAAGCCAATAGCTAAACTCCATTAACCTCTACGTAGCCAAAATTTTGTGCTGTATGTACAAATATCTATTTTTGCTATGATCAGTTTTACAAGATGTTGGGCCTGCGGGAATCTCTTCTAGGGGTCATGATGTTGACCCCTCAGTGGCTGGACCAGCTGGTGGAACTGAGGACCAGAGCCTCTTCACCTTACCCTGTCAGATGCAGTTTTTGTCCCAGCACTTCAGTAATGCCAAAACACTCCTGGCACCCAACAAAAATCTCTTCTTCATTCCTGTGTTGTCACTTCCGAGCTGTTCCTCTGCAGCCAGCTGGGATATTCCAGCTTTACTTTGGTAGCACTGAGATGGGAATTTGTCCTATTTATTTTGTGATTTTATGTCCTGTGGTCACGCAAACTAAATAGCACGTTGTTTCTAGAGCCCTGTGCATCAATTCCCCTCAGGAGTCAAGATGTGATATGTCAATTGTTTCTGCCTATTACCTGTGTATTACTTATCTCTAAATGACCTTTCAGAAGTGTAGAACATATAAAGTTTCTTTATCCAATTATTACTTGCAATATTTGAGTAGTTTCTGTGTGAACAGTATTAAGATCCTTTGAGTATCTGGCCTTTCGTTTTAAGTGAATTTAATCAACACTACTTCTACTAAAATAGATTTTTTGATTAAAGGCAAGATTACTGAAAGCAATCATTTATTTATTTTTTATCATTGCAAATTGTTTACTCTGCAGCCCTAAAATATATTTTTAATGATGCTGAATGATAAAAGATCATAGACAGGGTGTTTGAAGGAAGAGAGACAATTCACATCTACACATTAAAGTGTAAGTTATGGTCTATGGTGTTAGGAATTTGATCAAGTGTAAAGATTAGACATAAATGTGAAACTTCTGAATAAAAAAAAATGAAGTGTAGAAGAGTAATACATATAACACCGATGAAATTGTTAATTCTTGATGAAATTACATCTTTTTCCTTTTCAGTGGGCTGATGTATGGCATGACTTGTACCTGAATCAGTAACACCTAACCAAATTACTGTTCTCCTCACAACCCAACTCTGATTGTTTGCGATGTACAGAAATTTAAGAGGAAAGAGATTATACACACAGATATTTGAATTTAAATAGTCAAATGGAGAAAGTCTGGTGTGGAAAGATGCAAACCAAAGCACAGTTTTCCACAAAACTTCACACAAGAACTTAACATCAAAGCTGAAAACTCTATAAGCATTTCCTCATTACCAACCCATAAATTAGAGAGGACCTAGTATTTCATTTTTTGTGACATGAAAAATGCTTCAAATCTTTACCAGACCAGTGGTCAGTCAGGTCAGAAGAAAAAGCAGAGCTAAAAATAAATTCATAGAGAGAGATGAACATTTGGCCGTCTTCACAAAAAAGAATTGAAATGCTTTGGTGATTCAAAATTACCTTTCCGTAGACAGTTTCCTCAGTTATATAATTCATGACTGAACTCTCTCGAAAACTTCTCACTTGACAAAATGTGAACAGTCTATCTTCTGAGCAATGCTTTTGAACTGCCAATATGGCAAATAATCCCAGTGCATTTTCTTTGGGGAAGAGAGAAGCACGGGCTCTGTTCTGCCCTCAACTGAACCAGCAGAAGTTTTGCCTGGACTTCAATGGAAAGAAGATGAGATTTCATATCTTTAAAAAGGGAAGAGTATCAAAGTGGACACCACACAATACACAGATGTACTAGAAAGTAATTATGTATTGTAGAGACAGAAATATAGGCCACTGTTCTTCTGGTGTAATTTCCCATTCCGTTTCATATCTCGGCATCTCCCACTCTCTGCTCCTGCATAATGAGTTGATGAAGCTTAAGTTGCCTCCATCACTTTGTGATCTGCCATTCCTCCTAAGATGTATTATGTATACAAATTATTACACTTAAGAAAACTTTTGTTCTGAAAAATCTCATCAAAAGGGAGTACTTCTCAAATGAAATAATTAGTGATGCTATTTGATGTATGAGAAAACACAACTCTGCTTTGGTGTAACCATTGCCATTTCTTTAATGCCTAAGGCCTTTTATACACATGGGTTTGGGAAATTTTGGCTTTTAAAACTTGTGAAGTTATTAAACTTCATTTTTGAAGGCTCCTCATCAAGTTAACAGGTTTTTTTCAAGGAAAATAATTGATGAATCTACCTCTTTCTTAAGAAATCAACTATCAGACCGTTCACAGAGCGAATGGGCCTGAAAGCAGTCATGTAAGAGTAGAAGAATAATTTCTGCAGGAGTTTCGTGGACACACCACTTACCACCTGGCACCTGAGCTGGCAAGTCTTTGGATGGGGCAGTCTCTCATTTTTTCCTCAGTACCACAAATCCCCCCAAAATCTAGTGCATCCCTAAGAGATTAGAATTTCACTCTGCATCATGGGTCTACATGGGTCTACACAAGATAATCGCATCTCTTAATCCAACCCCATCCCAGGCTTGTCTACATCCCAGGATTATGTACACCAAGGGACTGCATACTGGAGACAGAAGTGTTGTGCTTCTGTTTAACTGGCCTGATGAGCCACTTATGGGGCCAGACTAGGGCTAATGTTATCCCTATTTTACCTTTTTTTTATCACAGTCAGGATGGTTTGCAGTTATTAAACTTCTCCAGGAACCTGAAAAGCTTTCTGATAATCAGGCAACCAACTTTTAAGTAGTCAACTACTGTTTTCTCTGAATCAGCTTGAAGTCTTCTGTAATTCAGTGAAAGTGATTTGTGGAGATATAAAAAAGGAATATTTTATTGAAGCATTTCTTGTTGGGTTTCAAGTATACAAAATCTACTTATTTAAGGTGTTTGAGCAAGGGTGTACCAAACAGTTTACTAATGAAGTATGTTTATTGACTTAGTGTATTCAGCAGTTTCGAAAGGGTTCATCCAAAAGGGATGAGTTTCACCAAAGGGATTTTGGTGAGATCAAAGCAAAAACATTTAAACTTCTCATGAAGTTCTCAGCGCTCCAAGAACTGCTTCTTCACTTAAGCTGATAAAACTGTCACCTTTTGGGTGTTTTATTCAGCTTCATTTTCAGAGGGGAAGTCAAACATTCAATCCAATATGCCCTTGGAGCAAAGAACTTACACGCCCTGTTGCTTTGTGATGACTGTGTTGTCAAAATAAATGACTACAGCATTGTGAATGTATTTCAAACACAGAATAAATTCATTGTGTATAGCTAACATCACAGCAATGTGAAATCTCCATAGGAAATATATGGAAGAAGTGTGAGTGCATGTGTAGCAGCACCCTGATTAGGCAGGACATAATTTTAAGAAGTCAGTTAAATTTCATTTCAGTATATTTCTTTAAAGTGCAGTTAAATTTGTTTTTGTGTGCAGTGTGTGTATAACCAAAAGAAGAAGAATGGATCTGAACATACCTTGTACATTCTGCTTATGGCTCAGCAGATGTGTTCAGGAACACACTGGATGGCACTGAGTTGCCACACAGCAGCAGAGGTTTGCTCCCTGCACAAACACAGCGTTTGCACAGACAGGAAAAGAATGGAAAACCAACAATTAAATATTTGTTAGCATTTTCAGTATGTTCTCAGAATTAAATAAAACTCCAGATAAATAACATCATCAGTTTGTAGCTGTGCACTAACTGCTGCATTTCTATGCACCATGAAGACGTTTGCTAGAAATGCAAACCTATGTTGCTGTTTTCAGTGTTGTCCACAAGTCATTTCAAACAGTAGCTGTACGCTTACTTATTGAGCTTTCACGTTATCTTAGATTTTACTGGACTTTATGGTGATTTTCAAAGCATCTGAGTTTGCAGGTCTTCAAAAGTACTGAGCTTCTACATCACATGCACAGCCTTGCAACCATATGAAATGGCATTTCCTGTCATAGAGAATAGGCACCTCTGAAACTTGTTTACATTGGTTACAAAGAAAAATATTTCATACAGTTTTTCTGGCAAGTGAACTTACCCAAACATATGCCAGACAAAAACAATGCAATTATAAACAAGTTGTTCTTTCTGCAACATAGAAAGCAGATGGAACATATAGAGGGGACAGATCAAACTTCCATAAGTGAAGAAGCATAAATATCACTGAGCTCATCAGAAAGTCTTTTCCTAGCTGAAAACTCGGCCTGAATTTTCATCATGTCGGTCCATTTTCACATTAAGATAATGCTGCTGAAGATGGTAGCATAATATCAGCATAAAGCTCAAACAATAAAGTGTAGAATATGGGCTTTCATGTTTCTCAGAATGACGGAGACGTTCTGCCTGCCACACAGCAGGACACAAACTTGTCAATACAGCAACCTTTTAAGCAAGAGGCTTCAACCAGTTGGAACTACAATTACATACATGACTGGCTGCTAGAAGAGCCAGCTGTCCTGGGGTACATAAGCAAGAATAAAGTAGGCAGTGCAGATGTTATCCAATCCTAACCTCCACTCATGGGGCCACATCACTGCTGGCAGAAGCAACAGCAACTTTGCTGAAGTTATTTCTAAGACTTAATTGTTTTGTTTTGTTTTTTTTTTTTTTAAGAAAGCATTACCCATACAGTGTAAATTTAGAGTTAAACCTAGATATTATGTAGAATACACACATAGAGTGTGAGAATGATGCTAATTAAATAAAATCAAGAAAAGAAAATTAAGAAAAAAATACCCTGAATTTAGACACTCAGAAAAGATCTGAAACTTAACAGTTTGATAACATTTAGTACAAGAGACAGTACAGGAGAAAGACTTTGCCAGCTACTTGTTCCTGCACATGTGTTTAGTAGCCGTAGATACCTGCATTTGAAATAGACATAGACTTTATTCTCCCTTTAAAAATATTTAAATGAATTAATCCACACTCACATATAGAAGGAGCAGTAGGGGACTGACATCTCCCAAATGAGCTTCCTCAAATGCAGAACAGTTCAGCCGATCCCAATCTCCAACTTCTGTCCTTGGAGGAGTTACTGAAACCTGTGGGAAGAACAAGGAAATCAGAACTTCCCAAGGCCACGACTTGCTCTAGGTATGTCTTCTTCAGATCTTGCAAATATACGTCAGATCTTATTTTGACTTTTAAGAAGCTATCTGAACAATCTTTTCTCTAAAGCCATCAGTTATTAAAAGGTCAAGAAAATGTAGTGGTCCTAGAGGGAGAGATCAATTAGGAATGCGTGCTGGTTAGGTGATTAAGTTTTAAAAGCTGTTCATGCTAAAATAATATCTTTGAGATAATGTATGCTATAGCATACTGTTTTAATTCTGTAGTGGTTCTATGAACTTTTCAAAAGGTTCTTGAAGAAAAAAGAGTTAAACCCTTTGAATGGAAATAAATTAAAAATCTAATTAAGAAATTAAAAAGTAAGAAACCCAGTTTCTTTTACCAGGCTCTCATCAATATTTTCTATGTAGACCTTATGCTAATACCAGGATATTGCTCTTTGCAATGCCCCGACTTTAATTTCTTCTTACATGCCCTCAGGAGTTCCTACTTTCAACTAAGGCCTCAGTTTATCAAGATGGTTAAGCATGTGCCTAATTTGACTGATCTGTCAATTTAATAGAGGTTCAAGAACTGGGAATTTATGTTATTAGCCAAAAAAAAACGACCAACCAACCCCACCCACAACAAATCCAAAACAAACAGAGAAATAAAACACCCCACCCAAAAGACCCAGACTGTGTTTGGGTTTATTACCCTTCTTGGGTAAAACTATATTTATGGGCTGGATTTCAACCTTGTTGAGAAAAGAATTCCCGGTAGTAGCAACAGGCTTTGTGTCTAGATCCTAGTCCCTTGCTTTAATTATAAACACTGTTTAGGAAAGATACCAGGAGAACATAAAAAACAGGCAGCAAAGAATTTGATACTCTTACCAATAAACGCGTAATTTTTCCTCCAGTTGCTGCATTCCTCCATAAGATTTTCTTGTTTCTCTCTAAAATCTTCTTGTGCTTCCCCAGCTGAGAATATAGATGGAGGAAATCAATGTGAAAGTAGAGTTTCTGCTGATATTTAATGGGGTAAACAATCTATTCCAAACTCTTCTTAACAGACAGCTCCTCTGAGATGTACTTGGCAGATTCTTCTCAATCCAGATAAAATATATCCCATTATCTTGTTTTCATGTCGTAGTCACTTGGCTCCTCAAAGATTCATATCACTTCTCGTTTGGAAATTTCTTATTCTGTAGGGAAATGGCTTTCCTCAAAGAAGCAGGTACAGCAGAGGAACTCTAACAAAAGGCTTAGAGAATTGACTCAAAGGGAATTAATGCCTTCAAGAGCCGAGTGAAGAGAGTATGTCAGCTTCTCTGAATCAAAACCTGAGGAACTTATGCAAAGATTTATTAAAGTTTCACATTTTATGATTCTACTTCTTTCTTTGATAGGACAAAAATGTTGCTATCGTGTCAGGGAGGCTAGGACTATTCAACTGTATGGATAAGAAATGTTTCGGGTGAGGTGGCTGAATTGAAAAATTTTTAAAAAGGAAGAAAATATGTTGCGAGTTGAGCAACTGGGATCAACTAGAAACATTAATTGAAAGTGTAGGTGAATCTTGTTTCTAGTGGCACATCTACTAACAGAGGAGCAAGCAGATTGGCAAAGAAGTTGTTCTGTCTGACAGTGCCTTTCTTGCAGGGTATTTTCTACTCATCTTTACTTCAAGAAGTCCTAACGTTGCTGAAAAAAATTACAACTGAAGTACTAGTAGCTAAAATGGCAGATTATGGACTGTTCTCAAGATGGAGCCTTATATAATTCACATGATCTGCTTCTAAGTTTCTAAATCAGCTCTGACTCCAGGAAGTATGTGAGCAATTCACTAGTTGCATGGCCAAGGTTAAGCACATGTTTATGTGACTTTTTAAGAACTGGGATGCTTTCCAGAACCATTTGCGACAGTACTTAAAATTAGGCATCTGCATCAAGTTACCTACTGGTTATAACTCTTGCAAATGTGCAAATGCAGTCCGAGTTGATGCAAAATGGATTATAGATGCCTATCTTAGATATCTCATACTGAAAGCTTGTCCTTGGGGAGCTCAGACAAGCATAAAGTCATATTAATAGCTTTCTATCATCTTTTAGAGATGAAAACTTGAAGAGCATTCCCAGGCAAAAAGGACCTGAAGCATTCAAGAAACACTTTAAAACCAAGATTAGGAATGACAGGTTATTCTCACAATCATCTGTCAGCTCTCTAGGGGATAGTCTTTCTTTCACTTTTCATATCCAAAACAGTTAAAGAATTGTAAACGGAAGACAGAAAAAGCTTTACATCCTTGGGCTGCATAGATCAGAAGTAATGCTAGTTTACTAACCTCTTCTAAGAGCAAGAATTAAAATTAGGGTGTTGCTCATTGTAACACATACCTAATGCAACCATATGCATCCAAAGCCTTTGTTAGTCTTGGGATGCTACATATATCAGAAGTTTAACCCAAACTAGAACTCTTGATAATTATTGATTCCCAAAATATTAAACTACATCCACCACAATTTATTCAGTCTTTTAACCTCTGTGTCAAAACAGGTGCATGTCTGTTGCAGAAGTTCATCAAGCTGTGCAAATTATGAAGATTTTCATACTTTAATATTAAACCGTTCATTTCAGAAAATGGAACACCTGTTATTTTGTGTGTGCAAAACTTCAGAAACAATTACCTTTCAGGAGTGGACACTGCTTTTGATTGAGGCTGTCAGAATTGCCTGTATAGCCCTCTTGCTGTAATAGATGTGATATTCACACCCTAATTTCCATAAAAATAGATTTTACAGAGTAACTGCTCTGGGATTTATTAGATTTTCCTGCAAAGCATTATAATTATCTCATACATCAACCATAACTAGTGCTTATTATAAATGCCAGTTGCAATCATTTCCTGATTTTGTTGATGTTCTAAGAACATTGGAGTTATACTTTAGTTTACCCAGAAAAAAAAAAAAAAAACAAAAACTAGCTCGTATGATTACATACTGTGTGTTTACTTCATTGTATTTAAATTAATGATAAAATTAAAACTTTTCATCATTTTAAGTTTCACTGTCACAAAAAAAGTATTAACATCTATTAAATGTATTAACACAAAAGGAAGCTCAGGGGTTTTTTTACCGCTCACTGTTGCTATTTCAGAACTGTTTGCGTAGTACAATGTTGAGTTTGGAAAAAATATTAAGCAGAAATATCTGAATTTTCCCACTAATATTTAGACCGAGAAGAAAATGTGTACACTAATTATTCTAAGCAAGAGTTTGGACTAAATGTCGTCCTTGGGTCCCTTCCAATCTGAATTATCCTATGACCTGTTTAATGCTCAGTCTTTGCAGGATTATACAAAAATTCAGCTCCAAGAGCCTAGTGCAATAAATATCCTTGTGGTTAAAAAAAAGAAAAAGTAGATGCAGTTGTACTGACTAGTAGTTTGACAAACAGCTGAATATTTAAAACTCATAAACAGGAAGAAACAGCTAGTCTCTGTATAAAAATTTAAGTATTGCTTCCTACATCAGTTCTATAAAATATCCTGACATTTCAAAATAAAAGTCCAACAGGTTTGGAATACCGGGCTTTTAAATGAAACCACCCAAAATTCTTTATGTTGTCTGATGTCACGTTAAATCTCCTATGGAGACTGTCATTTACCTTGTATCACATTAATGATTTATATAAAGGCTTTCTATATGCACACTATAAAATGTTTATATATTCACTGCCTTACCCGTGCTTCTGTTATGTGGCTGTAGAGGGTGGTTATATTAGTAGCTTAAGATGAAGATATACCCTTTCTCTGTGACATTGTGTGAATGATTTTGCTCCACGTACACAGTTTCTTTCTAAGTATGGAACACAAAAAAAATAATTTAATTCTAATGGAGACGCTGGGTTGCAGTTTGTGAGGACTCGATCACATCAGCCACAGTCGGCTTTCCATTTGGAACAATGTCTTCTCTTTTACTCACTTCTACTCATGACACATGTAGTGCTGGTAAATTTTGATATTAAGTGAGACACTTAGCTCCTTCTAAAGTATTAGTGTCAGTGGATGTTTCCCTTTCAGAAACTGGATTGTTTTTCTTAGTTTTGGAGCATTCTTCATGTATGTCCCAATATTCACAAAGCCTGTAATAACTGGAGTCCTTTTTTTGGCTTTTATACTACAGTTTTGCTTTTTGGGTGAGGGTTTTCAGTCCAGAATGATTTCATTACACTTTGGAAAGTTTTTCTCATCAGTAATTTGGAAATTATACTTTGACTGCTTTGATATACAATGCTTTCTTGTACGCTTAGCTCAGTTCCGTGTGCTTGTGAGGGTCTCCTTGCATGTTGTCCAGCTAGCCCAACAGATCGAAGGGTTTTGCCCACAGAGCCTTACCTTGTACACTTTGATCTTATTTTTGTTTCTGCCTTGGTAGATTCTTTCTATGAAATGAAAGCTTTTTAACGCTGCTATCTCTTGGACCACGATCACTTTCTAGTCCAATAGTTTCTCATAAGTGGAGCTACTGGTCAGACTTTGCGAGTATAAACTCCACTTCAAGACTGAAAATTTAGGCTTGTCATTAATCTGTTCCACTAAAGATAATGTCTTTTTACAGAAAAGCTACCAGCTCCCAGAATTAGCTGAGTGAAGCTTAGTCCCATATATTCAGAGCTATTTTTTTTTATTATGTCTTTTCATTTTGGTCAAGACAGAGACGTTTGCATATATTTTCTCTCTGGGATGCAAAAGTGCTTGAAGGTACCAGAAAAAAATGACCAATACATTCAAGTACCTGGACCAAAACATAAAGATGTAAAACAGCATCTTGTGTATCTCACCCTTAAGAACACGCTGAGTATTTGGCCTCTTACTGAGATCTTTACACAGAAAGCCCATGTTACCTCAATTACAGATCACAATTGAGCAGGTAGATAGGGACATCAGGAAAACACTCTTCAGTGTGACAGTAACTGAGCATTGGAATAGGATTCCCAGAGAAAGCCTTGAGTTCCCTCATCTAGCACTGAGGTTTGCCCTCCTTGACGCAGCAGGTTGAACTACGAGACTTCCAGAGGTCCCTTCCAGCTTTTTTAGTTTTTCCCCTTGATTATATTTTGTTCTGTTTGAAATACCTCTGACTTCTAGGTTGATAGATAATTCAAAGAAATCTCAAATTTAGTCAAATAAATCATTGTTGCTATTCACCTCACTGGATCTGGGTGACATCAGGTCTTTGAGTGACTGGGCGTTCCTCAGTTACACTTTCTCAGGTTCCCTCCCCAAGATACTCAGAACTTGGATATTATTGTTAGTCTTATATCATGAGGTAAATATGTTTTTCCAGAAATGTTCAGGAGGAAACAGTGACAGTAATCTCTGCTAGAAAGAAACACTGTTAAACGCTGAGATTCACAACATTAACACTCCCTTAAGTATAGAGCAGAAGCAAAGAAAGGTGGAGAGGAGAATAGGCCATAACCTAGTTTGTGCTTCAACAAAGCAATTTATAAATACTACATCTCTACGAAGAAAGAATGGAGAGTTTTAGAAAGCCTCAGAGGTAATTAGCCAGACAGTTTTTGGCACTTGATTGATTGCTTTTTGAAAAACATTAAAGCCCCCAGAGCTGCAACAAAGTTAAAAGCTTAGGTCTAGACATGAGGTCATCATTCTTCATTATCACCTTATGTGAAGAAATAAAAAAGCGATGCACTTGTGATTGAAACCAAAGCACTTATTGATATAGCTTTCCACTGTAAACCTCCCTTTCTCCTCTATCTGCTATGTAACAAATTATGTTATTTACCAGATGCTATTACAGGTATTTTATAACAGGTTCCTTACTCCAGTCTGAAGCCAAGCAAATTGAGCAAATACAGAATGTGAGCTTAATACACACTTGTTTGCAGAAACAAGGCTGATATATTGTTATAAATTGTATGCTTCCTCGGTGTCCAAATAGTCATGGATTATGAGAGGGCTAGATGCGAATCTGATATACGATTATTTATGTTACCCAGTGCTGTGATCTCACTGTATCTCACAAAAAGAACAATTTCTGCAATGAAACCTTCCAAGGCTACCAAACCCTTGGAGAAAGTATTAGCAATGATTCATTAGATAACCTCCAAGTTAGTGATGCACCTATGGCCCTGACGGATGCCAGTTGCTTCTGCCGTATGAAAAACTCCTATTGTGTTTCAGACAGATGAAAAATATCACATCTCAGACATTTTTAAGTAATATATTTCACAAATCTTTCAGGACTTCAAAAGAATGAGTGCAAATACTCCTAATGACCACTTGGTGAATAACACAAAACGATATCCTATTTGAATTCGAGCCACAAATTCACCTTGACTTTAACTTTCTTAGCTATGTGTGCAAGCTGCTTGATCCCCCCTTCACTTGAGACTTTTCCCCCCCTTTTTCTTCTAGTCCTTTCTAGCACACTTTGGTAGGGGACTGTTAAAACTTTACTAATTTAAATAATCAGGTGCAGTATTAATAGTTTTTTTAATTTGTTCCTATATGAAGACCATGAAATAGTGATTTATTGTATGTAATGTAACAGGTTCAGAAAAGTCTTTGTACACAGGGATTTTAAAAAAAAAAAAAAAAAGCCCCAAAATACAAAAAAAAAAAAAAAACCCACACAAAAAACCTCTCAACCCCGCCCCAAACTGTAACTGTCCGTTATTCTATTAAAAATTAACCTCCGCTTTGCTAACTGTAAAGAAATATGTTTCTGTAGTGTTTACAGAACAAATGAGTGACAACAGATGACTTCTCTTTGTTATTAGGGGCAGAAGTCTCTGCATTTGCTAACTTATTGCTGGTAATAATCTTGCTCCTTTTTATAAAGAAAAGTGTGCCCTCAATGCTGAGGATATTGCTCAAAGTATCAAAAATTAGATCCCTCCTGTGGAAAACTTTCTCACAACGGAGTACTTTAATTAAACCCTATCTTGCAGATAGCATTTCTTTCTTGACTAAACCCGTTTGTTCATCTTGGGTGGAGATATCTGCCCTTTGCTTAGAAAATTGTAGAAAACACATGTGTTAGATCATGACATTTTAGGTAATTATAGATTATTTGAAACCTGCCATTTTCACTAAGGCTTCAAAGAGAACATTTCTTTCCCAGCTGCATCTCAAGATAGAGTACAGAAGATGAAGCACTCTTTATGAGGAGTTTTAATCCATCTTTAGGCTATTCAAGTTTCACAGCAGCCTATCAGTGCGACTCTCCTGTTTTTTGTTTGGTGTGGGGTGACAGAGATAGCAAGGGAAGTGATCTTTTTTCATAAAGATAATATAATTTTCTGTTCACAAACTGTTTTCCAATGAGCTGTAAAGTTCTCAGATTTATCATTCCAAAATTATTTGATTCCAAAATATTTGATTATATATCATTTTAGCTGGGATAGTCTTTACCCTTGGTGAGTAGTTCACAAATAAAGGTGGAAAGACTTTCTACCTTCAGGTGCAAAAACAACCAAAGTTAAGTCTAGTGAAATCAGGCATCCAGCGTTGTTTTCCTTCTTTACTCGAGTATATAACGCTGACTGGCAGAAAATACATTTTGAAGTTCATATTTAGGAATATTGCAATGCAACCTACATTTCTGAGTATCTTGTATAACTCAAAAAGATCAGCTCTGTGAATTAATAAGAGGTTCGTGTAGATATGAGGTTATTGCTATGCTAATCATAACAGCTGTTTGTTGCACTGCATGTAAGTGAGATACTTGAGGAGTCAGTCTCTTTTCTGGAATGTGCAGAGATCCCAGTGGAAGTCTCAATGGGACTGAGATTCTATAAACATTCATCAGAAATATGTCGGGAAAGCTGATCCTTGATCCAAGAGGACAAACTCACTGACTTCTTGTACTTCCTTCAAGCCCTACATTTTATCATCAAATTTAGTAACAGGACTAAAATCTAGTTTTGGTTAGATTTAGCTAAAGGCTATTTTGCTCCAGCTTTTTTTGATTTATGCACAAAGTTGAATTTAAAAAAAAAAAAAAATTAATACCCAAACTGTTTATACTGGTTTCTGGCTTTGAAAAGGAAGTATGAAAACCTACAAGAAAAATCCTTGAAACTGCATCCATGATTTAAAGTATAAATGAAAGATATGGCCTGAACTTGATGGCTGTTGTTCCAAGAAAGAGAAGCATTCCTTCATGGACTAAGGAAAGTGTTTCTGCCCACTACTGTACGTATGGCTTTGGAAAACTGGAATATCTCAGAATGCCAGACTTCATCACTTGGCAAGATATGACTTTGTACAATTTGCTTCATGACATCAACATTAAAACAATATCACTATGAAATATTTGAAGAATGCTACTTTCCAATTGTTTTGTCCCAGATTATCTTAGTGCCAAACATACAATTTTGCAGTGGCTTTCTTTTATAGACACAAAAGTTATGTATATACCAATGAGAGTCAGAGATAAGCTAATGATAAGATGTCCTGATGTATCTCCCACCAACACAAAACTCATCTTTCACACTTTTAAAGCATTCCAGTTTCTAATTCAAATCCTCCTGTTGAACAAAATCTCTCAACACAGCACAAGGTCCCTGCAATATGGTAGAGATACAATTTCAGTTATTTTTATCTGCTCTGAGAAATATATAGTGGTGGATTTGTACATAAGACTATTTTTTTAAAAATGCAGCATTTTATTCTTATAGAGAATCCATTAGTTCTCAAGGGTGTTGTCAGTTGTTTCTTCACTGAATCCACCCCCACTCCAAAAAAAAACAACAACAAACCAACCATAATAACAAAACAAAAAACCAAAAATAAAATAAAATAAAATAAAAAACACAACATAAAACAAAACCCAAACCCACACACATCCAGACATGATAAATCTTACTACAGATTGGTAGTAAACGTATCTGCTACGAGTTTTCTTTTCCAAGATTCTTGGAATACTCACGAGTAGAAAAGCAGGACTGCAGATGGTGATTTTCTACACATTTGCTTAAATAAGCATGGCACAATTCATCTGAAAGGCAGATATACAGCATGTTTAATGGAGAAAGGAAGTAGACAGCTTTTATTACAAGAAAAGGCAAAAAAAGCACTAAGGACTAAAGGAGAGAAAAATCTATAATTGTACTTTCTGTGAAAAATTCGAATGACTGTTCCACTTTTAAATGTACTCACTACACCTATCAAAAGAAAATTAAGAATAAAAGTTACCCGAATGTCTTGGGACTAGTAGTATTTAATTTCACAGTGAAGCTGGACTGATACTAATTCATCTAAATCACAGCACAGCTTAGCAGAGAAGCTATTTCCAAGGATTGCCAAGGTACGTCTCCTTCAAACTTTTGAAAACAGTATTTCACTTATCACATAAAACTGCCTGGAGAACCTGACCGAAAGTCCACCGGTTCTTTTGGTTGACTAAACGCCATTAATACATTGTACCATTTACTTTGGTGAAAGTGAAACGTTATGTGCTTTAGACAGGAGTCTGATGGGTCTATGGTTCTTCATATTTCACTTTATCACCCATTTTGTGCAAGTGGTAATAGCTGTACTTAAAGTGCATGAGATTTGCTTCTTGATAATATACACTATGAACAATTTCACCAGTTCCCTGGATTTTCTTTTCAACAACCATCATAATATACTGTGCTTGCAGTTTCCATAATAACACCTTTTTATTTTTTTTTTTTGGCTACCTTTCTTTCAAATGGCTAGCAATTTATTTAGCTCATCTCATGGTATAAATAACACTTCTACCTTAATGTTATCCTGCTTGTCAAATCATAGAAGAAAAATAGCTACATGTAACTTTGGTTGATTATATATATAGCGAAAATCCAAGTTACAGAGATATGAAAACGATACTTAATGTTGAATCTTGTGCTCTGTTAAAGCCTGGTTCCAGCAAAACTTTTAAAAGTCCATCTAAAGCCTGGTCCAATGGATGCTCTGCCCAGGTAGCTTTTGTTTCTAATTTTCAACACAAATTGGACAAGACATGTTCAATGCCACACACATATTTTAGTGCCTGCCTGGGACCTGCATATGATTTATTACAGCAAAGGGCTTGTAAAAAGGTCTATTCAGAGGCACATGTATATTTTAAATAAATTTGTATTTACTTATAGGCAGCTCAGATCCGAGAAAAATAGGTAAGGAACATCAGCTAGTCAAATCTCTTCAAGAAGAGAGAGAAAAGGCTCTAGAATGGTAACCCTATGTCCTTTTACAGTTTTGTAATACATCTTTCCCCTTTAAAATAAACCTTCAAATTCCATATCTCTAATTCAGTCACAGCGTTACTCGTACAAACTTCCCCGTGAGTTGCACTCTTATGGGGAGAGAGAAGGGAGCCTCAGAAATCAAAAGCAGTTTTTCCAGTCACTGCTCAGGCTGCATCTCACTGCAGCTGGAGCAGTTTAGCATCCTCCCTGGCTCCCAGCCTCAGGCAGGACTGCAAAGGAACATTAAAAAAATGAAGGTTACGCTTACCTCTCCCCTACTGACAGAAGTCATGACCTACCAGCATGCTAAAGCTGTTTCTGGCCAACAATTAGGCTTCATTCCAAATTCTGCTTATCATCAAGATTAGCTGATTGTTCTCACTCGGTGTAATTATGCAAACTTTCTCGTCTCCCCCGCCCCTTTCCTTCATTATGCAATTTTATTTTTGAAGAGTTTTCCTACAGGTGACACCTGCTGTGATAGAACCTGAGAAGATAATACATCTTTACAGTTCTGCCTAGTCTGTCGCAGTAATATATGTAAGTGGTTGTTAAAACTGTCCTCGGAAAGGTTTAAGAGTGTCCTCAGAAATTTGGATATGCAGAAGCACAAGACAGTTCTTCCCAAGGTCACAGGGAGAAGCTGTAAAAAGCGTTCATCATCTCCCAGAGATGTTGATGCACGAGAGTTTAACTTGATGAGAATGGCACCTCGTTATATTATAATGCGATGAGTCCTTCAGCAATAATGCCGTGTTAGAAGGTGGTACGACAAATCAGAACGCTGACTACAAGGGGCCTTCAGAGAGCCACGGCATTCTAGACAGTGATAGTGACAGGCAATTCTTTTAAAATTATAATGCAATTTGTTGTAAAGCATTTTCAAGACATAGACATTTACCCAGTATTATTAAGGCAGATTCCAGTAGCTTCAGGAGGCATCACAATCTCATCGGGATTACATTCGATGCTCCTGAGATGTACCTACACTGTAAGGTGATGGGTCTGCTGAGCTATTTCATTTTGGTTTTGTTTTTTTTTTCTTTTTCTCTTGCTTAATCATGTCATATATGTTATGAGTTCAAATTGTGGATGAGCTTGGCTATTGTAGTCAAATTCAAGTTCAGCAGCTCTGAAAGAAGCATAGAAGGTAAAGAACTAACAGAGGAGTAAAAAAAGACTAACTCTTCTGGCAAACTGGTAAAACTGAGATTTGCCAGGGGAAAAAAAACCCACCCTGTACAAAATGTATTTAATTTGTAATTCAAGAAAGAATGGAAAAAAATCCCTAAGTCAAAAAATTTACTGACATTTGGAAAAATATAAGAACATTTTTTGCAGAAGGAATATACTAATTTGCGAAAAGAAAAATATAAGATTTCCAGTAAAAAAAAAAAAAATATATTGCTTTGACTCAGGTGCTAATACTCTCTATGGAGCTCATAACAATCTACAATGTGAGGATGTTTACAAAACCTTTAACTACAGGACTCATTCAATTTAATGTTCTTATATTCTTAGTTCTTTGCTCCCAATAGATGGTTGGGGAAACAGTCAAGAAGGTTTCAACGTACATCTACTACTTTTTAAAGATGCAGCATTTAATGAAATACCCTGCTTGCTTTGTGTGTACTGGCTTTTGAAAATAATGAAAGAAATCCCAGCTTTGATCAAGCAAAGTTTCTGTTACAGAGGACTCCTACTTCAGTGCTGTGTAACAGTTCCCTGCCTATTCACAAATATATGCCCATTTGCAAAACTTAACAATAAGGCATTGATTTCTTTCTTACCTTCCTTCATTTCACATTAATTTTTATTACAGGATTCACATTATGCCAGGTCTTTCCTGGCATATTCAGTCAGAATATTTTTTCCACAAATAAAGCACAAAAGAACCAAGAGAGTGAATCACATGGAAAAAACATCCAGAGATTAGGAACTGTTCTTCGTATGTTAAACAACTTATTCCTAACATGCAAAATCTGAGCTGAGAGCATGTTGAAATCTGACTTGAAATAGTTGCCAGTTAGCAACATCTGAAACAATTAATGCAAAGCTTAATTTTATTTAACAGTATTATTACCTAAAGGAGCTATTATTCCTAATTGTTTTATGATTTAACTATCATACACTGCTTGTGCTTGATTCTGCTGGCCCAAAATTCGAGGTGAGATTGCAATTGATTGAATTTTAAATGTCAACTAACTTTATGAAGGAAACGTCTCCTGAATAAGAACAAATGCTAATCAGAAATTTCTTCCAATAGGGACAGCTTAGGGCTCTGTATTATTGATTTTTATTTAAAATTGGGTGTCTTGGAGGAAATGTTTAAGAAACAAGCTACTAGGAAGACCTTAAGTGAAGGCTGAAGATGAAGCCAGTGGGGTGTAACGCTCCATCAAGACCAGCCCCCTGATCCTGACTCAACATCTTTTTAGAGTCAGCGTACAAAGGGAAACAGCAAGAAGCTGATTTAATGCCTATCAAAGCCAATGGAAATCCCCGAGAAAAGATAACAGAATGCCAGTGGAAACACTACTGTAGTATAATGTAGAGATATTCAAGTCTGCTTGAAGCTACCCAGATGGTGGTGGTGGCAATCTGGAGCTCAGTTCAGGCAGAACTATTCTACTTTTGCAGGAGATTTTGCAGTCTGGTCTGAACCCCCCTGCTTGGATATCACTGTCCTTATTTTGTTCACACAGCAACGAGGGCAGCAGCAGCTGAGCTCTGTTGTACACTTCTGGGGGGTAAGGATCCCCATTTCACATTTGGATAGTGTCTAGGGCTTCCAGAGGAGGAACAATTGCTTGCAAATAATTCAAAAGACCGATGGACTGAGTCTTCAAGGGCAAATCAAACAGTGAAATTAAGCGTCAGTCAGACAAACAGCAGAGATTTTAAGTTTTCTTCCCTCTCTCATATGCACATAGTCACAGATGCACAAAATCTGTTAAATAATTTCTTATATTACTGCTCCTTAGAATGAAGAAGGATTAATTAAATGCCCTGCTAAAAAGTATTGTCCCGCTTATGTCCCAAACTAAATCACCAAGAATTAACTTTAATTTAACAAACTCTCCCCCCCAAAAAAAACAGGATGAGACAATAATATGATAATATTACAATGTAGCTCTAGTGAAAATCTGTAAAAATTTAGAAATCCCCTATCAAAGCCTTTTAGCCTGTAAGAAACACTTCAAAGGAAAGTGTAGAGTTATATGCATAATATGAATGTATTTATTTATTTCATGGTAATAAAAGTATGATTCAAATGGAAAACAAATGCAAGAGAGGATTTTAGAAAGTATCTAACAAGGTAATTTTAAAAATATTTTGCCTCAAGGACTAAGAACTAAGAAGGCTGAAAGAAAGGAGGGCATTGTAGACTTCATCACTCTCTTACTTTTCAAAGGACTGTAAAAAATGAATGCTATTCACGAATATTGAATTTATAACACATAACAGTATAATCTATCATGCAACAGAACATTATTGCATTTTCTAGTATAATTATTAACTTGAAACCAGAAATATATTGAGATATCTGAACAAACTGGAGTCACTAACTGACCCTATCAGCACAGTGTCTTTAAAAATTACAATTCCTAATCAAAAAAATGATTGTGACTTGCCTAGAATGTAACTTCCAATATGACTGGAAGTTTCAGAACCCTTCACCTTTTACTGATACAAGGATTTTTTTCTTAGATTTCCCTCCCATACCTCTTGCGCTTTAAGTTATTGAAATAATGTTGATGAGAGAAGAAACACCGACTCAAAAGCCAAGGGAAGAGAGGCCAGGCTCAAAGAGCACAAAAAGGTAAAATGGAAAATGTAAGAACAGTTTGCCATTTAAAAGTTTGACTTTAAATTAAGATATTGTAGAGGATTTGAGATTCCTTTTTCTAAATGCTTAATTGAGAACAAGAAAGTTCTTAACACATTTGTTACAGACTACAATAGCAAGTACTCCAGCTTTTTAAAGAACAGTTAATTTTAAACCAGGGACTGTATGTTACATGTTAACCTGCATTAACCATTACTTGGTCCCTGCACCAAATAACACTCTGTTTATATTCCTTAGCTATTTATGAAATCTTCTAAAAGTATTTGACATGAAAATATTCATTCCATTAGAAAATAAACTGAAGAGTCATGAAATAATGCAGATTTTACGGAGCGGATCTGTCTGACAGACTGAATCATCTCTGATGCACACCAAGGAATTATAGAAAGTCATAAAATTATCTTCCATTTCCCAGCTTCCATGTGTATTAGCAAAGCAGGACAGATTTCACCCTGAAAATGAAATATTTCTTTTAGACTCCTGATTAACACAAACTTGTTTTCATACCTTCACTGGATATGACAACGGTGCCATGAAATTGTGTGAATTGTGGAGGAGGAGAGAAAATTTGGGGCAGCGCAGAAAATATCACCTATTTGCACTGATGTTCAACTCCTTGAATTTCTGATGATTCTTTTGCTCACATACTTCTTCATCAGCAAGGAGGACAGTTGTTCCATAGCCTCTCAAATTTAAGAGTCAATTACTGCCACAATACAGTAATGCAAAAGGCCTTTATCATAGACCTGTCCAGATGCTAAATGAATCTTCCCTCTCAAAACTCTCCCTGGCATCACGGCATCCTTTTAAGTCTCTTCTGGCCATCATAGATCACTGGTAAACCACAGTGACTTCCAAGGTCCCTGTTAGCAGAGAAAGTGTACAGGTACCTCTTTGCTTGGACACCTCCAGTTTATCAGCACCATTAATTCATTGTGGTTCTCCCCCAATGAACACAATAGTCTAGTTATAATCACAGTCAGGCTATGGGAATGCGCATTATCGCTTTTCTCTCCTCATGAGGAATGCACTCCAAAATAGCTGTGGCATTTTCCCCTAATAGCCTCACATTTCACTTATATTTAATTTGTTACCTGCTGTCTCTCTCAGAATCTTTTCTGCATTGCTGCTCTCTGTCCTGCTCTCCTGTATTTTATTTCTGCTTGTTATTCTTCTTTTCTGCCCCTTGAGAGCAATGCCTTGCATTTATCCACTTTCAACCACAAATCCCTGGACTTAATCCAATGTTCTGAAGTCTCCAGATCTTTCTATACACCCTCCCTTTTTCTACCCTTTGCCAGCAATATGTCTCATGTTAGCTTTTCCCATACAAAACTTGTTTGGTTTCCCTTTAGTTCAGCTTTTCAACCATTAATTTCACTGATCAGAAGGCAGGACGGGTAGACAATGAATGCATGCCCAGTGGCAGGCATCTGACTGAAAATCAGATAAACTTCCTATTGATTTTGATTTTTTTTTTTTCTGGAAGTCTTTGCTCTGTGGTTACCAAGGGCAGTGGCAAACAGGAGGAGAGGTAGGGACTGGTCAAGGATTTCTGACGACAGCAGGCCCACAACAAACATAAAGATTTTCCTGCCCATTTTCCTGCTCTAGCAGCCTTTTGAAGAGAGAGGAAAATTCAGAAAGTGAAAATAGATTTAGACAGAAATTTATAAGTGTCTGATTTTATCTTCCCTCTTACATAGTTTGAAAATAAGTTATTGCTCCCTCATTGCCCATCTATAGATTATATGAAAACAGGTTTTTAGGAAACACTGCGACAGAGCTGCTTATGCTGATAAGCACGACAGGTGGGAGAAAAAAGAAATTAACACATTCAGATACTCACTTTGTTATTCATTGCTCTCAACGATGAGGATGTCAACAAAACCCTTCCCATACAGTTATTAACTATCAGCTTCACTTTCAACTGTGATACAGCCACAAGAACTACAAACAAGGAAGAGAGTCTGTGATGATATTGGCAAAAATTCTAAACAAGATGGAAATAAAAAAGAAAACATAAAATTTTAATTTTTTTACTAGCATCACTGGGACATTTCAGTAGCAGTTCTAGTAGAAATCAACAGTCTTTGCAGTGTACAAATATTTCTTTCTTTACTACTTTAATCAATAGTTTCAAATTACTTTACATATTTGTTACTTACTGCCTGTGCTGTATTTTCTTTTGAAGTAAGTTGCATTGTCTTTCTTGAATGATATATTTTCCATTTTACAGCTGCAGAAAATAGGACTGTGGACAAATTAACCTCTTATAGAAGAGTCGCCTTCTCTCTGGAAAAGCCTACTCAGTTTTGTGTTGTTTCAAAATGAGGATTTTTTCCCCCATTCATTTTCCATTTCTGAAGCAAAATTCAGGATTTTTTTTTTTTTTTTAATTTTCACTCTGAAATTTCATTCTATTTATTCAGGTATTTTAACTGCCTTTGGAAGGGGCTCTTAGGTATAAAATCCTGCGTCTGTCTCCATACAGAGTTGGCTTTGCAATCCTGCATCCATCTATCCTAATCCCCCAGCAGCAGTGGGAGTTTTCATTAATGCAGTACAAAGAAAGTGAAAAATCCCACACTAGTGAAAGCATTTTCTATTCATACTGAAGAACTTTACAGTTATATGCCTTCTGAGGACATGTGCATAGGAGCCAAACAGTGACGGTACAGGGGAGGAAGGGCAGTCTTTGCCATGGGAATCTGGGTGAATCACTCAATTTTTGTGTCAGTCTAAAATAAGCATCAATAAAGTGTCAGTTCCCTACTTTACAAAGTTTGTACAATGCTTTGATATACCGATATGCACTTCTCTATAATTCCCAATGGCTAAGTAAATCTCTGAAAGAATAAATTATTAGAACAGATACTTGCTTGGGTCTTTTTGCATGGAAAACACTGCCATTTGTAGAAGAATAAAGGTGATGGCTCTTCAACCAAGAATCTGTACAGAAGCAAACAGCCAATTAAATGTGATTATTATTACAATTTTTTTAAACAACAAAAACCCCAAGGCACTCAAATTTTACATTTTGGTATAAATTTAAACAGAAAGTATATAATTTCCCTCAAAAAATTTCTACTCGAGACAGTAGGTCTAACTTAACTAGGAGGAGAAGTAACACCCCCCACCCTCCCCAGTCTGAGGTTGCAGAGGTTTATATGTCTTCCTCTGCCTGGATTGTTTTCTTCTAAAGATTTTTCCTACAAAGGGAAAAATAAGAAAGATGTCTCCGCAGATTGATTAATAATGTTGCTAAACTCATCTGGCAACATTTTATCCTCTGTAAAAGACAGGTGCCCTTTGCAGAGAAATACTCCCTTCTCTTTTTTTCTTTCTTCTTCTTTTTTTTTTTTTTTTTTCTCTTTACTAGTTCTAACATCTAGGGAAGGAGAGTACTTTGTCTTAATGGCAGTGATTGCCTGCTATGGAAAGACCTAGGAAGACAGAAAACCAAAGATGGCTTGCAGATGGAGAGAGGCAGAGAAAGTTTTCCTCCTTTTAAAGGGCCTGAAAAAGACTCCCTGCTGTGATGGCAGTTGATGATATAAGGGCTGATAAAGAACCACCTCCTTCTGGAAGAGAAATAAGTTTTCTTGCTGCTGCAGAGCTTTGTAAAAGCATCAGTCCTAGGACATACATGGTACCACTGTGATTATGAGTACCAAAGCAGGGTACACTTGGCAACCTTCCTGAAGCCTCCTGCAAACTAATGGGCCAGAGGACTTCAGCTGAACTTCAGACGCTGTTGCGAAAGTGATTTCTCAGGTTTAGGGCTCTGAGCTGCTTATTCTGTTTGTACAAATAAACCCTCTGCCTTCAAGCAAGTCTGCAGCAAAGCTGCTCCTTCTCTAAGGGAAATTAAAAATTCACAATGCAAGGTTCTAGAATGACTAGCTGGATTGTCCCACACAGATTTTTAACAGCCAGAAGCCTTATAAATAAAAGTGGTTACTTGGAAATGTTAAAACCCATTCTTCCATAGCCCAAGTAGAGCTTTGAACACAAGTAGGTTGATTCAAGATCCAACGCAAATACAGTTCGAGCAGAGCATAAGGTGAAACAGAGATTGTGTCAATACTTCTGGGTGAGCTGTTGGTATCCCCCAACAGATGCCGTGCCACGTGGGCTGCTGGCCCACTGCTATGGGACCACCTTGGATTTCGGCAGGCACTGAACTTTGGGGGTGTTTTTCAGTGGGGACTCATTAAAACTTTTGGAGCTGGCCCTTGTTTAGAAGCTAGTTTCCAAGAGGTACATTGATGCATATGTGACCTGTGACTTATTTGAATCTGTCAGTGTATTTGAATCTGTAAATGATTAACTTTCATTGACTCTGCTGAAGTTTCTTTTCAGGGAGTGATAGATTTAGCAAGCAGCTCAAGAAAAAGAAAATGGCCTCTGTTTCCTCCCTTCCTTCACCCTTGCACATCATGCTGTTTGTGCTGCAATAAATGAAGAGGAGATTAAAATGCCTGTTATTCATCTTCCACCTTTCACATGTGATTTAATGTTTTACAAGCTAGGGTAGTGATTGCTGATACTGTGCGAGAGAACGCGGAAGCAAACTTTTCCATTGCATTTAACACAATATTCTTTCAATAACAGTCAGTAACAAAACCAAGCTAAAGAATAATGACAGCTATCAGTATTTTCCTTACTATAGGTTAATATCTGCTGTCATTTTTCAGGTGCAATGACACTTCTTTAGCGTGGAATCTAAGGAGAGACACGCACCATGACAGGACCAGTAACCGGTAAAAGCATGGCTCATGGCTAGGAAAGGAAAAATTAATGCTGTGCTCTTGAGGGCTGGTCTTAAGATGAAGCAAATTATTACAGTTCCAGGTAACAATAGTCATTCAAAGAACAAAGAGAAGCAATTAAAAAACTACAATTGTAAGTCGAAGAGAAATAATAGAAGAGAGGCCACACAAATATAAACCATCCTTTTTTTTTTGTACATTCAGCAACTTCTTACTCCTTCTTTTCAATGCCCTGACAAGATCTACACCTCTGCTTTAGAGCTGAGAGTCTGAAATTGCCATCGAAACTGTTTCCAACCAAACCTGTGAATGCTGTAGGACATGACAAGGGAAATGATGCATCGACTTTCTCTATAAACGCATTGGTATTTATGGTCTGGTCTTTTGGAGCAGAGATGATTTCAGTGACTTTTTAAAAAGAGGGAATTGTAGGAGTTGGTAATCTTGCTATTGAACAATATGAAGAGGCTGGCACTGGAGTCATTCCAGAAGAATCAGCATTTTTCCCTGTTTAGTGAAGATTTTTTTAAAAAACAAAACACCATACAATACAACTGACAGCTGTCCTGGCTCTGCAGACTTCTCACACTGCAGTACCTATACCAATCCATGAATATTCAGAGCATGTTCTGGGGATATTTTTGGTCTCTTTTTACATAAGGGAATACTGTACATTGAAAGTTCTGGTACTGAGATGCATTATTATTTGCATTTTACCAGTAGGTCCTACTGAAGATTTATCACATTAAGCACTGTGATACCTAGCTAGGGTGTATGGCTGAGACTGTCCTTGATTACCTACAGTCTAAGCCACCTACAAAATTATTGTAGGAGATCCTGAACTCAAATTTCCATGGTCCAACTCTCATATACCAGTCACGGACTAAACTGCTTTCCTGAGCATGAGGTATGGTATTCCTCTAACATAAGCCGTTAGCTTGAATGCAATGTTTCAACAAGAGTAGGCTCTTTACCTTACTCTTTAATGCCTTTTCTTTTTTCTATAACATGTCAGAGAAAAGTGATGTACAATTACTGTTTTGTGAGGTGAGTATGCAGTGTTTCTCTAAAGAAATGATAAAAAGTACTCCTCCTTTAGCTAGTTCTGATTATGCCCAGGCTTTGAGAAAGAAATGAAGCCTATCATAAGCAGTAATTTATTCAGAGAGGACCAAAAGGTAAAAATCACGGCTCAGGTCCTTTCTGAAAAGCCATTTCAGTTATATTTGTCTGCTTTAAAGACAAGGAGGCAGTAGTCTCTGCATGCCCCAGCACTCTGTCCTATCACCATTTCTTCTTCACAAAGGCTCTGATTTGTACCTGTGATGTCACCTCTCCTACAGGTGTCAGCAGAATCCATAGGGTACATTCTGTACATGGAAAAAACCTGCAGTTCAGGCACTGTTCTTTCCATCATTGCTACACGTTTTATATTTTTACCTTTAAATCCCTGCATGAGGATGGAATATTTGGTAGCAGATCATTTCAACTGAAATTAAGAATGTTAGTCCCAGTCCTTCTTTTTGCTCCACATTCCTGTACTGATATTATAATAGCAGTAAATGATACAGTGACATACTTTGCCTTCAAAACAATATGTCACTTTTCACCAGAGATACCACATAGTATTCCTCAGACAAAGTTCTTCAGGAGAAAAAAACGGCAAACGTCTAAGTTTAAGTCCATGCTGTGACACCAGCCAATGAATTTTGGAAAAGACAAAGGCCACATTGATACCATGTCCTTTTTACTACTCTAAGCTCAGACCCCAAAATATTAAGTATATTCGTTCCTTAGGAGACTCCAATTTTATGTGATTTTTTTGGCAATATTTATGGAGATACAGGTCTGGAGCAGTTTTACTTTATTCTGTATAGGATTTCAGGAAGGAAGAATCAGTATTTTGGTTAAATTAAAATTCATATATATGATAAATTGTATGTGATGTCCTCCTACAAGATTAGGAGGTCTTTAAAGGAGTCCTTTCACTTTCTTCAGTCAATATATAACCTTAGTGTTATAATGTACTGCATATATACCTAAGCATTTTTAAGAGGACTGATTTTCCTAAAAGGTAACATTGATATTTTACGGAGCACTCCTAGTCCATCAATTAAATATATATTGACGTATAGTAAAAAAACCAAATCCAACACCATCACCCCACCCTCAACGCCCTCCCCCAGGTTTCTCATAGAGAGTAGAACAGTCCTGTAGAGTAAAAGTTCTCTCAGTATTTCCCTGGAGGCAACACACAATCTATATCAGTCATGTAAAACAGAGAAACATTTTGAGTGTTTACCTAACTTTGATTAGAGGAAAATTCTAACTCACCGTGCATTTCACAGTGCTAACGCTCTGTAATCTCGTAAGTGCAGAATAGTACCCCATGCCCAGCGCTGGAAGCTTTCCAACCATTCCTCTTAAAGATCTTAAACTGTTTTGAAGGATGTGTGTCAGTGTGCTACTACAGAGCTTTAGCATTTACTCAGGAACCCCTGTAACGCCTGGGAAGAGGAAGGAGAGGGAAGAAGGCTTGTTCACAAACACGTTGACGCAGAATGATTTCTCACTGTGTTTTTCATTCCAGTGTATTGACATTATACTGCAAACCATAAACTTCACAGAATGCATGTGTCAATATTCTGGGTATAAAGTTTAGCACAAGGGAGATTAATATTATTATCAGCATTGAATTAGTAGCTCCATATAGAGATTTAGTGTGATGGAAATAATTCAGTCAACGGAATGAATAACGACAAGGAAGAATAAAACTCTGAGTATTTAGGACTTTTCACCCCAAGTAGAGCCTTCAAGGGCATTTGTGCTTCTGTTGGAACCAAAAAAATCCAGATTTAGGATAAAAGGAGAGGAAAAAGAAGTAGGAGATAATATGAAACATCTTACCGAGAGCTACATGTTGCCTTATAGAATCATAGAATAATTTAGATAGGAAGGGACCTCTGCAGGTCATCTGATCCACTCTCTCACTTAAAGCAGGGCTGACTTCGAAGTTAAATGGTGTTACTTGTGGTCACATCCAGTGACGTCTTTAATATCTGCAAAGACAGAGATTCATTGGCCTCTGCAGGCCCCTCTTCCATCACCACCACCACTTCCACCACGACCACCACAATGCAGATTTAGTTGCCCGCTCATCCCATTGAACTGCTGGGTTGAGAGCAGAGGACAGCATTCAGGGAGCTGTTGGAAACTTGAAACTCTTAAAGGTTAGACATTTTTCAAAATTCCAGTACCAGAGTGAACAAGTTTAGGCTAAGAAACCTCAGAGCAGACAAAGTTCATACTTTTACATTTAGCAGAAAAATAAGCCAGATTTCAGCCTTACCATTTTTGAAGAAAAAAAAATTGTTTGGCCAAATAAGACAGTCTTTGCCTAAAAACACTGCTAATTCTCCAGAGTTGCCAAAACACTTATTCAGAAGCAGAACTATTATACCATGACCAATGAAAATACTTTCATATGTTTAAAAGAAAATCCCTTAAATACACACAGCTATGCAAAAAAAAAGCAGCAAAATGCTCTTTTATTAAATAGATCCCCTTTCAGCAGCTAAATTTTTAAAGCTTAGATGGTACAAATAACTGATTTTCAATGACAGCATATATCTTTCTTGTGTCTGATTAGCTGCTGCCATTATTTATAGCTTTGTGCATGTGATAGAAACATAGAGAAGACAACATGAATCTTTCTGCCTCTGTTGACAGGCCAACTAATCCATTACTAAGTCTCCTCCATTCTTATTCCACTTACCTGTAAACCAATAGTGTCAGAGCTGAATTATATTTGATATTGAAACTATTGATGAATTGCAAAGGTTAAAATTAAAGTGTGATTTATGTTGTGATCAGCAGCACGGTGTTAGAGCACCAAGTGATCTGTGCAAAATTATAACCATAAATACACTTCAGGCTTTGCTTTAGAACCTCTGCCAAACAGCTCTACTCCTTTTTTTGTTTGTTTGTTTCATTCTCTCTATCTCTCTCTCTCGCTGATATTGTAGCAAAAGACATGCAAATAATTTGCTGATAAAGATCATAGCCCCCAGATTTTGATGACTTTCTGAACAAAAGGATATTACTTTATTTTACTGGAGACTCATCTGAAATACTATTGCACTGGAGAACACATTGAGTGGTACAACATGTACTAAGTTTCTCATTTGACAAAGGCTACAGTTTATAAAATTCCTGGTATAATTCACAGAGTTCAGTAAAGCTGGACATCTCTACTAGTGTAAAAATTACATAGCAAATGAAAGAATTATTTCCCCAAACTGGAATAAAATGTGTCCCTATCTATAAGTCTCTGTTTGCTTCACGTAGGCATCATTTTTTCAGATGATAGGTTCAACAAAAGTGAATGATCCATTTTCTATATACATAGTCTGTACTTTGTAAGGAAGCATTCCTAAAAAAACTTACTGTTCCTCAGAAGAAGGTTAGAAATCCTGAATACTATCCTACTGATATTTCCCATTTCTGTATCCTCTTGCACTTCAGGTGCAGAACCAACAATGCAAACCACAAAATATCTCTAAAACAGGCTAATCCTGCAGATCTGCACCTTCAGCCTCAACGAGTGAAGGGTAATGAAATCTCTTGCCTCATTAGATCTCCCACTCCATGCTGCATAGCAAAAGTGAGCTTCAAACGCACTCTTTTTGTGTGTTTCTATGCAGACATCTTCAGCCAATTCCTCCATGGCACGATATTAGAGAGCTGTGTGGCCTTGGTGTGCAGACTACAACTGTTGAAGACAGCATTGGAAAAAGGCAAACTACCAATTTCTGGGAACAGCAAGTCCAAGCCTGTTGTTCCTTTCCTTCCCAAACACATGCAGAAATCACAGACTAAAACATTGTGAGGAAACTTATCCAAAACTCAGTCATCTCTTACACTGAATGACAAAGGTGTACCAAAAAGTTTCATTAGGAGGTCTTTGCAGAATTAGAATGACCTGAAGTCCCAAGCTGTAGAATTCCTGAATCTGCTGCTAAAGAACCTTTTTAACAGTCTAATCCCCGTGCTGCTGAAAGTCAGGATTTCCTGTAGTGAAAAGCACAGCAAGTGACATGCGTAGCGCCAAGCATGACTTCGAGGGGCTAGGAGAGCAGAATTTCTAAAGCTCTAACTAAAATCTTAAAGAAATATCCCTCCTGATATTTACATGCTTTGATCTTGCTGAAATATACGCCTGACTTTCCTGAACTATTTTAGTGCTTATTTAATAAAGTAGCAACCTCTACTGGAGGGTAACCCAAAGGGATAGAATCGTTAGCATGGTCCTGTTTTAATTGGTTACACAGAGATTTTGTACTTCTACAGCTCCTGTAGGAAAGGTGGAAACAATGACAAATGAATAAATTCAAACTAAACATGATGCATTTATTTCTCTGTTTACTGTTTCTAGTCACAGAAAATGTTTATTCTGTCAATTAATCCTTTCATTCTGTATGCCAAGAATGTGTTATTTCATATCCTGTTCCTCGGGCACTGGTCCACCCGTTTCTGAAAGTGAAGAAATAATTTTTCCCATTAAAAATGCTGCCTGGTCATCTTTTGAGGCTTAAAGGCCAGTTGATCTACTGTTCTCAAGGTACCTTATTAAAGGGACTGGATGACCTTCTGTTAGACATCGGAAGGATGGGATTATATGACAAAGTATCTGTCTGTCTACAGATCTGCCCCAGTTTAATTGTAGAAAAAAATCACCATACCTGAAAGAAAAACGTCTAGCAGACAGAATGCCTGTGTCACAGAATAAGACTCATTCACTCCCAGTTAAGTACAACTCCAAAAATTCGTGTCTGATTTTCAGATATTAGCCATTTTTAATCCGAAACTAGAATATTATCTACTATTACATGGAAAATATTCAAAGCACTGACCTTCACAAACATTACCAGGAGCTTTGCCTGAATTTAGCCCTAATGAGAGTCACATTTGGAGACAAGTTGTGAGGAGACTGAGCAGCTGAGTAACCCAGCAAGGGTTTGTAAATCCCTACTGGAGACTTGCCTCACTAGTTCTGGAACTGTTATCACCCCGTTGTCATTTGCAGTGCTTAACTGGAGCTCGTCATACAAAGGCACGTTCAGACATTTATTCTTTGCTGAGATAAACCTGGGAAATGGCATACTTTCAGTACCTCAAGATTAGAATAACCTTAGTGCATTTACAAAAGGGATGATGATAATTTCCCTGATAGCAAATTCTTCTGTGTGATCCCCTCAATGTACGAATCCAGATTTCAGCTACATAAGCATACAGAAGCAAGATGGAAGCTTTGTCTTCCTGCAATCTACTAAACTGTTGGTCAGAATATTTAATAAATACACTTTTTATGTTTAGACATAACTTTCTATCTAGATATATATGTATTACAAATTAATTGACTGCAATTCTGAATTATTCTAATAATAGCTATTCAAACACAATGGCAGGAACTGAAAGACAGGATGTAGACAGAAAGAAGATAGAAACTGATACCTGATTATTTTGAAGGTCCATAAATAATTCAGTACACTAAGCAGATCATTGAATCTACTGATAAATGTTTGTACAAGTTGGGGGGTTGTGGTGGTAGGAAACATTTTTGCAAATATGATGCAAAAGGCAATAATTTGCAGGACAGAAAAAACAATGCCTTTTGGCTTTTAATTTTTCCAGTGATGGGAAATACCATTTTATGTTCATATATCTCTGTGCTTTAGAAATAAAGGGCACATTTGAGGGAAAAATTGTGGTGAAATTAGAGGGAGGAGAGGGGAAAATAACTGCACAAAATGGCTGAAAACACACCTAATTGTTCAAATGCAAGGGCTCTTCACAGTAAAATGGCTGTTCTCCTTAGCAGCAATAGACTTTTTCCCATGTCATTGCAGATCAGAATGACAAATATATTTCCATGATACTGAAGCCAAATCTTGTCTTTCCTATTCATGCTGAGCAGTACCTTATTTTGGTAAGCCTTCTTGCTGGATGCGGTTCAAGAACATTTGATAAAGGATGGTGGCGTGTCTATCTTCACATGTGTTGAATGCCTCAACCGGTTTCAGAAGAATGCTTGTGGAATAACCTAGCGGTTATGGAAAATTGCCCAAGCAAAGGATTTTCACATCCCTTCTCTGAGAAGTGCCAGTATTTCCCAAGAGAGCACTCCAACAGTTGTCATGAACATCTTTGAGACTCCTACTTATATTAATGAAACTGCACAGCATGAGCAAAAAGCTTGTTTAGTCCTATTCAACATTTCTTCCAAGAGACTGAACGTATTCTGTTCACTTCGGAGCAGTGTTTCTTTGTGGAGATTCATTGGAGACATGATTAATAATTATTAACCTGTCCATATTAAAGAGGATCTTGTAGGTGAAGAGAAAGATTATATGTACTTCTTAAAGTTACATCTTAATGAATTCAGTTTGATTTAGTGATTGATTTCATTTGGATTTTCTGGAAATTTTGCAAGCTGTCATTTTGCTGTCATTCGTGTTTGGTCTTTGATTACAGGAGTTGTGAAAACAATAGCTTAAATAATGGTATATGGAAAGTAGTATTTTCCAAATATTAATTTTTTATCGAAACTCCTTCTCACTCTAATAAGAGGTAGCCTCTGCTCTCTTTTCCTATGAAGGAAAGATGCTGGTCACCAGAACAAAGCATCATTGCACTGCTGAATTTCCATTTCTGTTCTAGTTGTGAGAAGGATTTCCAGCAACTTATACACAGGATAAAAGATCTCTGCTCCCAGCCTATGGGCAGGTTGAGTTCAATTTTATATTTTCTCTACTTCTATCATCACAGAGATTTCCTAGGAAAGAATGCGCATACATTAGCTGTATCTGTTCAGTTAAACATATATCTGAAATGAGACACAATGGAGGCATCTCTGGTGGTACCGTCTCTCTACCAGAAGAGAAGAAAGTTGCAAGTAAGAAAATGAGCAAAATTCCTCTGACTACAAGCTCCTTCAGGTTTAGGATAAACTCATGAATCTAAATTCTATCTATAGGTTAGAATAAGAAATATGCACAACTAAGAAAAAAAATGAAAAGGTATTTTATACAAAAAAAGGAATTAACCAAAGCTTCCTTTCATTTGTTATTAGATTATCTTAGGATATGAAACAGCACAACAGCATTGGTCCATCTTTTCAAAGCAAGCCCACAGTGTACCAAAAATTGTGGAAGTTTATAGTGAATATAAATGAGTGAAAAAATTCTCTCTAACAAAGATTATACCTTGAATTGCATAATTGTCCCAGTGTAATTGTGATATTATTAATATGAGCCTCCTAATATGGAAGTCCAGTAAAATGACACAATTTAAAAAGTAAACAATAGGGTCTTTTTTTCCTAAGTTGCTTCTTTAACTGCATTGATTAATAATTCATCATTCTATTTAAAATTCAATATTAACAAAATTGTAATGGATCAGCCTTACTCTGAAATCAATTCCATAGTCATCGCCATGCCCTATTATGAAGTAATGGCAATGCTAATTTTATTCTGCCAAATGCAAATTGACTGATTTATCACGCCATTATACACTTAAACCTCTCCTGCAATTTGTTTTCAAAATAAAATAAGGCAAAAAAGGAAGCCCAGTGTTGCAGCTACCCATTTTTAGTTTAAATAGCACTGAGTTTAGAAAGTCAATCCACATAAACTATAACAAAGAATTTCAAGAAAGGAGTCAGAACCATCTACTCTGATACTGTAAGTCACTATGGTCTCTCTGACTTCAGCCTTGCTAGTAGCTTCTGAGACTGGATGTTTTTTATGTCAAGTGAGAACCTAGCCCTCAATTTCTGTTACATTTCAGGTAGGAATTTAATAATTGTAATGCAGGACTGAGAAACAGAAAACATTAGATTCTGTTCCCGACTCAAGACTAACTTGCTGGCGTGACCTCCGACATGACATGAGATTTAATCAAAAAAACTTGTAAAGCAGCTGCCTATTTCTCAATAAAGCATGGGTATTCAGAGAGAATCTCATCATCGTTATCCTCTTATTAAAAGTTCTGTAGACCAAATGTCACTCCTAGCAGTCTCTAGCAACCCCATGGCACAAGTTTAACTGACTGGAGCTAAATTAGCAAAACAAAATGGAGTCTGGCTGAATCCAAGATGTCTGCTGAGGGGAGAAAGCCTCAAAATGCCATCACCAGAGCGTGCAGTCACATAACTGATTTAAATGGTTTGCAGCCAGCTGGAACTGTGGTGTAGACCAGGCCTCTCCATGCTGAACCAATTTGCACTCAACTGTTTCTAAAACCTGCCAGTTATAAATCCTTTATGCAACACAGATTCCCACTACTTGAACTATCAGGAAAACTCCTTTGGCTACCGGGAGTGAGTTGTTGCAGCCACTGCCACCAACCACCTGCCACAGACATGATTCCACCCACAAAATGGAAAAAAACCACCAGCGTTCAGAAATAAAGTACTTTGCCTGAATTAACTTCTAGAAATAAACCGTGGTTCTTACTGTTTACAAAACACGTTGCCTGCCCCAAGTTTCAGCAAGAGCTAATTGCTGTTGTGAATAATCTTTTACAGGCCATTTTCGTATTCTGTAAATTTGTCTCTTACCCCTGTATGATTGCATATCTAATTTACTGTGAACAGAAGCAGTTAATAATATTACATCTGCTAAAGTAGCTGAGACGCATGAAAAAGACCAGCCATTATTGTTTTTTCTTATTTAGCTTTTAAGGTTCTTGACTGCTGGCGTTATGCAAAGTACAGCCATTTTAGCCGTTGCTTTGGTAGCTGCTACATTTTCACAAGAACATGCGTGCTACATGGCCTGGAGCATCACTAAATAATGATAAAAAAAAAAAAAAAAAGTATTTGGCTTATAATTATGTAAGATGCACTCTAAGCTAACCTCAAATGATAACGTATATTAAACTTAAATAACACCCTAGGTTCTTGGCAGAAGCCTCAGGGATTCATGCAATGCTGTGAAAAATAAGCAGAAAGACCATTATAAAAAAGCTACAAGAACTACTTGTTTGGTTATAATGTTGGCCCTGTGTAATTCTGTGTTTGTTTCACCTGTTTTTTTCCTGATGATTCCCAATAGGAGGTATGCCCAGTCTACTGCAAATTCCTAATTCGAGTTTCAAAGTCCAGGACAACTTTAGAAAAGCTCAGAAAAAGTCCCGCTTTGAAACCTTTGAACCACAACTAAGTGCACAGGACTGCAAACACTGAGTACTTCTTCCTAGAAAACCTAGAAACGTAGAAATATTGTGTTCAGTCAACTTTCAAGACCTTTGTTTTAAGACGGGAACATTTTTTTCCTTGTGGAACCTGAAAATAAGAGACACAGCAGAGAAATACAGTATACACTTAAAAACATGCAAGAAAGGATAGCAGAAAGAAACAAAGGAAAACTCATAGGAAAAGAATCTAAGCTAAACTGGTAATAAAAACAAAAAAAAAAGGGAAGGTAAAACAGAGTGTATTCTGTGTTCTAGTTCAGTAGTTAGTCCAGCATCTGCATTTATCCTAGATATCTTTCAAAAAACTGCTTTCTAGCAAATTTATTAAAAAAAAAAATAAAGTCCTCCATTGATTTTCCTGGAATGTCCGTGCATTTAGCAACCAGACAGAAAGAGGTGATGTGACTCATCAATGGGTACATTGATCGTCTGCTCTGTAGGACAGACATATCCTGAAGGTCTCCTCCCAGCCTGCTCCCTACCCTCCTTCCCTCCTCAGATATTTGAGTTCCCTTCAAAAAGGACTGACCTTACTGGAGGTTTTAAGACACAGGAAACCTTTGCACTATCTGTACTTTCTCTCTGTTTGTATCGCGTTCTTGTGATGGAGAGCCAATTTAGTTTTAAAAGCACTGAATGCGTTATTATCTGCCAACAGGATATGAAACATGGTGGCAGGAGACAACCTGGTGAGATTTACAGCACGGAAATGAGAAAATTTCCCATGAAGCTGACTGTTTTATAATATCTCTAGAACTTATAGCTCATCAGCTAGTATACAGCAATTGGCTAAATTAATACTTTTGTCTCCACGGTGCCCTGCAGATCAACGGGGTGATATTTCCTTGGGGCAAAGGGGAGTATGGCTGGTGCAAGCACACAGACGGCTCACGCTCCATCTCGCTTCTTTTGTGAGTGACACGTTAAGTGCACGACCATTTGTTTTATACTTGCAAATAACGCATTCAAATGTTCCGAGGGATTTTATTGTAAAACTATAGACTTGCTTGTAATTAAAGAGCCCGTTTATATCTCTATTAATCTGTTTTGACCTTACTTGAAAATCACTTCATTAAAAAAAGAAGAAAAAAAGCTGTTAATCATAAACTGCACTGGGAAGTAAGACAGAAATATCAAGTTGAAAATAGTTTCCTCTTTGGTTTGCTTGCTACCACACATACTTGCAGTCTCAAAGTGTGGCAAGAGTCCTCCATTGGCCTACAAAACTTCTGTGTGGTGAATTTACTGCTCGCTGGTGGGCTGAACTTAAGTCTTTATATAGTAGATAGAGCCTTTTCATGGACTTTGATGGGTATGGACCTGGCCTATACCACTCATTTCCATTTTGTTCCACCCTGATTGTAAAAAAAAAGTAGTCTAAATTATTGAACTATTTTAAAATGTTACCTTTCCACCAGGCAAAGTGAACATGACTAGATTGTAGGAGGAAAGACTTGCTGTTGATCACCTTATTTGTTTATAACAACAATCAAGATGACAAAAAGTCGGTGTGAATAAAATGGATTAACTGAAACAGTTTTGCAATTGAGGGAAAAAGCATGTCAGGAGAACAGCATTTTGTTGCCAAAACCACAGCATTTCACTGAAGCGAAGAGTGAAGCTGAAGTTATTCCTTACATGCATTCAGATAACCTTTTGAAGGGTTGACGTTAGCCTTCTGTACTTCTGATAATAAAGTTATCCCAAAGCTGTAAGGCATAACATACAAAAACAGCAGCCCTTAATAATTTATGGTGATACTTCTATAGAGGTTGGAGTCCATCACTTACAAGGCTTGGAACAATGTGCCGTAAGCATCCAAGGATCAAAAACTTCAGTTAGGTAGCTAGCAAAGCCTCATCTTAAATTTAAAAAAAAATAAAAAATAAAAAAAAAAAAAAAAAAGAGAAGAGAGTCTGAGTTGCATGTCATAATTTTGTGAAGACATTTTTCTCTCAAGTCTATAAAGACAGCAGCTTTGGAAGAAAATATCCTAAATGAGTCCTGCAAGCTGTGGCTATCACCTAGAAAAGCTATCACAAAGTTGTAGATTAGTATTTTAAACTCAATCTGGCAGAGAGATTCATGTGTAGAAACAACGTGCAGCAGCTGGCCATGTGTGTTACAGCACTGGTAGTGCCCAGGTGACACACAGACAATGTGACGTGAGAAGCAGAAATCTGAACGGCGTGGTGCAGATTATGTGGGTGCCAAGGGGAGCGCTAAAATGACAGCCCTGCAGAGATTCACTGGCCACCTACGCCTAAGCGAGAGGGTCCTAAGGCATTTCCCACACAATTCTGAGTGATGGCTCACGCCAGGAGAACCCCAGGAGCAATTTTTGGGGGAAGAAACCCAAACCACACAGTGCTCTAAGACCATGAAGTGCATCCGAGAATTGAACTGCTCTGCAGGCTAGACATAGTCCCTGGTGCTACTGAACCGAGCATGATGTGAAGACGATCTTTCCCTAACATTAAAAGGAGCCCATAGGCAAGTACAGCTCTGTGAACCCGTCAGTGAAGACTGTTCTGCAGTACAAGTCCATGGGACTGTGGGAAATACAGGGTCTGTTATTATGAGCAACCATGCAAAGGATGTCAGCAGATCTTTGGAGCATATTGTTTTCTTCTTTTTTTTTTTTACAGGAACTTACCAATATTCAGTAGAATTCCATTTTTCAAAGGGAAAATACCCTTTGAAAGTCATGTAGTTCACCTGTTTTCCTGCTCCAGAAAACATTCACCCATTCCCTACCATTTTAAATTTAGCAATAATGCAACACGTTTATTTTCTACAGTAAGTTACTTATAAAACCACACCGTTGCTGCACTAACTGGGAATGGCCGAAGGTACAACCGCTGCGTTAATTCTTTACCATCGACCAGCTTTGATCCTCAGCAGCTGCAGTTCACCAGAGCCCTACCCACCTCTCTGGGCGGCTGCCGACATATTCCAGCTGGATCCTTGCCTATAGGCTAAAAACACCTAAGCGCAAGTATAATGAGCTTCCAATGGTTCCCTGGAGACCGCACCTACCGACAGAAACTACTTTTAAACTATCTCATCTCCCGAGAGGAGAATAGGCAGAATGCACCCTTTTCCCTCTAGACTATTTAGCCAGATATTTTTCTGGCATCCAAAAATGGGTTTTCAGCCAGTCTGCGATGAATGTGCTGTCCCTGTCGTACCACTACAGACTTGCATTTTATTTAGAGCCAGTTGAAGTATATTTAGCTGACTTGAAGTTCTGCTTCCGGATGGCAGGACAGGCATAGTCAAATCTGCTTATGAGCTTTTGAAAATTTGACTGCATGTATGTCCCAACTTATCTGAAAAGCTTGGTGACCTATGGGGAAAACTCACATTCAGTGAAAATTTCTGCTTCTCAGCCTTACACCTATTTTGTAACCTTCCTAGGGCACGATTGTTGTAATTCACACTTAGCTATTAATTCACTGGAATTGGACTGGCAGAGGCAGAGAGGCAGGCGCACTCTATTTATATTTAATCCACAAACTCCTGAATGTTGATATGTGCCAGCAAATGAAATGTAAATGCAAGGTAATATATAATCTGTGAAAGCTAAGGAAAATTATCAAGTGACATACATTACCATGTGAAATAACTAAATCAAGCACGATTCCTTCCAAATGAACTGAGATGAGCACACTGCACTGAATTTAAAAGGTCTAGTGATTCATCAAATACTCTGTTAATGAATCAGAAGGCTTATCTGAGGGGATATTGAAATAACCCGGATCAGCAGCCTAGGGTTTCTTTTATTTGTTTCATTCATTACTTTGTTTACCAACATTAAAAGCCACTGCATCCCAAGTTGGCCAGGAGGAAATCAGAGACTGATTAATGGAGAAAATGAAGGGAAACCAGCCTATCTGATTAACCGGAAGACAAACAGAATTCCTCTTTTTTTAACAAACTTCCTTGAATGAGACTGAATGGAACGAGACTCAGAAATCCTGACTAGCACTGATCTTGCATTAAATATACCCATCTTGAATATGACATCTAATTCTGTGGCAGACGTCTTCAAAGGTTATTCATGTGTTATTTTTACAGCTTTTTATTAGTGGTTACAACAACTCAATTCTCTGTTGCTGACGAGAGAAGCTAAAAAACATAACCCTGGCACCCTAAAGGCTCTGAAAAGATAATTAAGAAAAATGTAATATGCACTTCAAAAAGCCCAAAATCTGACACATTCTGTGACGGTTTCATGCATTGATGGAAGCGTGTGGTGATGCAGCGAGTAGGACAAGGCAAGAGATTTGATTGTGCATGTCCTGTATGTACCAATATGCCTGAACACAAATTTCTAATGGTTTGTCTTTCATTTAACAAAATTAGTGTCTACAGTAATATCTGAGCTTCAAGACTCCTTCAGAAATTAATTTTACAGGCTGAGTAAATGCTGCAGAAAAAAAAACAACCATAGTTCTATCTCCTTTTTACTATTTCACCAAGCTGAGATTTGGATCCTGATGTAACTTTAGATCTTCATTTTTCACAAAGTTGTTAGCACTACAAAATTAAGTGTGAAATAAAGTGCTATAACGTACCCATTGCCTTTTTATTGAGTGTTTGCAGTTGCAGCACAATCCAATATAATAAAATTTGTGCCCAACTTTTTATTCTCTTTTTTTTTTTTTTTGAATGAAATAACATCTAGAACCATTAAGTAACTGTGTGAACACCAAAATACTTTCTTCATCTCAATTTATACTTCCCAAAAAGCGTTGAAGGGATATTCAGTCAGTCTGTGGCCACTGTAACTACACTAAAACACTACAGCTGTACTGGTTTACATCATCTGAAGATACAGTGTCAGGAACGTCAAGAAATTTTCACTAATAAACTGTTACTGCATGAAATGAAATTTTCACTGGTGCACTTCATGTATGTCTTATAACCCAATTCCCCCAAAATCTGTGAAAGTTAGATACATTGGACCCAAATCCAAACATACTTTAACTTTTGATTACACAGTAGTAAATTTTTTTCTCAATCTTTATCCCTTGCTATTACCTCGTGCTGTGTAGTGTAACTAAAGGATAGTATAATCAGAAACAGAGTAATAAATACTTTATAGGTCTGATTATAAGGTATTGATTTGGGAAATCTGAAATACTCTCTTAAAACGAATATGTTAACATATTAAGTAGGATAATTTAAAAAGGAATGACTGAGAGGGATTCACTAATGCATGGCTAATATTGAGCCACTAAAATCCTCCTATGGGAGGAAGACTTATGTTGAGCACAGACTTTGAAATCAGATAAGAAATTACGCTCTTTCCCACACTCCAGATGAATGTTTTTACTCATGGGCAAGCCAACAGACATTTCCCCCACTGTTTTCTGTTTGCCTTATCAGTGCCCTGAAAATACCTACTGTATCAGACCCAAAGAAAGAACAATCAGAACATCAAATCTGTGAATTCATCCGGGGCATAAACACCAAGAGACTCAGAAATGTCTGAGCTTCATGGTGCACATGTGCACTGAGAGAAAGAAAAATAGATGCCATGAGGATTTTATTAGCCAAACTTAAATACCTCACGGCTTTCATTAGCAGTGAGGGTGCCATTGACTTCTAAAATTTAGATTTTAGATCTTTGCAAGTCCGGCTTTTAAACCACAGGGGCTTTTAAATATGCCAACTGGGACAATCTATATGATTAGACCATCAATACTTTAAAGTATATTGCACTGTCTCTGCTGCAATCATGGGTTTCACAGAGAAGTTCCTCTTCTCTGAACCAGCAGAGAGCTTGTTAAAAATTAATGACTTATAAGACATAGTATTTATTAAATAATGCTAATTTGATGGATTCATGAGCAGCTTCTTAAATAATCTCATTATTTAATGTCAAAGGAGAGGGGAGTTTAAATAAACCATCTGCATATTTTTCTCTGTTTTGTGTGTTGCCTCCAGAGGAGAATACAAAAAATTTAAGAACTTTGGCATAACTCACATCATCAGGATGGGTTTAGCAATCACACAGAACTGAATTATACCTATTATTAACTAAGAAATTCAATATTTAATATAAAGACAACCTAAAGGAGATAATTATTTTACACCGTAAGCAGAAGATTGTAGCATGCAAAGGTACAAATGGTCTGAAAAATAGTGTTTCATAACAATGCTTTTCACAAATAGTACTATGTCTGACAGGAAATTAGACCCTCCTGATCAACTTTGACACATGAAAGGGGTGCAAATGATTTGATTAATTCAAAAATTATTTTCATGGAAAAGATGTGTGTTTCTCTGCCATAATGAAGCCAGTGTGACGGTACACCTAAACACAGGAATCCTTGTGCTGGGAAGATCAAGAAGCATACTAAGAGTTGTTTCGACTGATACCTACATCATTCCGGGTTGCAGCCAGATCTTGCAAAACTTACTTGGGATTTGAACAAAAATTCCAGTTAGCACACCAACCAACCTGGCACTTTCTAATGACAGACTATTTTACCTCATGAAAAAAAGTGCAAAATAAAACACCTTCCCTTCTTCCTGTGAATTTCTCTTTTTCTTCCTTAGCAGAAATCTCACTAGCTAGTTATTATGCTCCAGTGGTGACCGTTGCCCTACCTAATGCTTGCTGTCAAGGCTGAATGAGTGCTTGTGTAGTAGACCTCTGGTGTTCTAACCTCTGCTAGTCTGTGTGATTCAACACATAATTGACTGAACTGTGAAAAATTTTTAAGATCACATATATATCACATATTTTTACACATATTTATTTCTAAGAGGTAATACTCAGAGTGCAGACAGTAAGTGATTCAGAAGCTAGACATATTAAATGAATCTGTACTGAAGGTGTGTAAATCCAGCATGGATTTTACCAGGCCGACTGGTTTACTAGCTTGAGGTTTACTAGCTTGTTAAAGGTTTCCTTTAGATTTTTGGGAATCTAAAATTCTGAACACCTTTAATATAAATCTGCCATTTTGTTGTTACATCAACACAGGATTGCAAGAAATCTGTCTTGTTTAAATTATAACAAGCATGGCTCAAAATCTGCATTCTTTATTCAAAAATACTTTCACTGAAATTCTGATGGCAACGTTGTGGTTTGACCCCATACTTCTACACAGTAGATTTTGCCTGGATTCCTGACTGAAACCAAAAGTTTGGATTTTGAATCTGGCAGGAGTTCAGAAGCATTTATTTGAGCAAAACAGAGACGAGAATTCTCCCATGGTCTTTTCTATCATTTCTGAAGAAAGCCCTGCCGTAAACAGACTGCAGTATTAACATTCCTTCCAAATAGCTTTTAAAACTTCTTCCTTAGAACCATATTTTCAACAGTAAGTGTGCTCTGATCACACCTTAATACTTAGCAGCTGTTCTGGAATTAAACTTTACCTTGTTATTCTGACACATTTCTAGCTATAAAGATGACAAATACCTGGAAGCCTCCATGGGCTATGTTGCATCTTCCCTTATGTTCTGCTGATGCTAGAAAGAGAATATAGATTCCTCAAATAATAACTTAGCATTACAATTCTTAGTATCCGATAAATATAAGCGTTAATGTTGTCTGCACTTATAATTCATGGTTATGAACATGCCTAGTTCACCAGACATCTATGACAGTCCAATAGCTCAATATAGTAGAATGTATTTGAAAAAGGACATAGGGCTTCCAAGCAACCATGTGGTCTACTATTAAACTGTAACAGTAGATGTTAAATTATTTTTGGTGACTGCATACCTTTAGCCAATGCATATTTCTAGTACAAACTTCAAGCCAACATAAAAAGACAGTGGAGAAAATCTCAAGAACTGCCGAAAAGGCCTTTTTCCTGGTGATTCCAAACCCGGCGCCCAGGTTACCACCTTATTGCAACAGACAGACAGCTGCCTGCATGGGTACAGCTTCTTTTCTATCATCAATAGCAAATTTAGTTTGAAGTTTCAGCCATGATGTAAATGGTGCCCAGCACCTCTCAGGACTCCATTCAGGGGTTAAGCCATTTCCAGGGACAAATAAATAAAGAATTAGTATCTTGAGAAAATTAAGAAATATTGGAAAACCTGGTAGGTAACGTTGTATTTTCTTGCAAGTCATGCATAGTCTAATGTGAATGTCGGCCGTGCGGCAGAACATCTGCAGAACTGCAAATTGAGATCCCTGCAGTCTAGGTGGAGTTTTGGTTAGAAAGTTGAAGAAAGTAGGATGCACTTGCTCATGTAGTTTGTTGCTATCTCCAGACCACCACAGCTCAGTATAATTTAATACTATTTGGTAACTTCTGCCCAAGACACACTCTGCAATGAGATTACAGGAGACTTGAAGGTCAGTTCTGAACTGTATCATCAAAAGCAAATGCAATGTCTACTTGTACTATATTTATCCCTGGTAAATGTGCAACAAATAGGATAAAGCTACAGGTGTATAGTGAGTAGAGAGATAAAATTGAAAGCTAAATGTTTGCTAGTTACTGGACATGTCAGGGAAAATCTCTCCAGCTTGCAATAAGCAGATCTAGAATGCGGGGACTGGGTACAGTTACCATTCTGATAGCTGTTGCCTGAACTCTTAAGTTTTTTTAAGAGTCAGTTGTGTTTAATGTAGAAAATTTTTGGCAGAGAACGAGTCATTGCATTTGAACACATACGGGAGAAAAATAAACAAACAAAAAAAAAGCCCCCAACCTTACAGGAAAGATAAAAAACACTTAGTAGAAGAAAATATTTTTTCACTAAGGGCTCCATTTCAGCCATACAGCCAGGCAGGGGACTTCAGGCCTGTTGTAGGAAGCAGGGTATTCCAAATACATTTGCAAATGTCTCTGCTATAAAACAGGTTTTTCCTGGAAATGTAAACTAAATGCTGAATGACAATGGATTTCCTATGTAATCAAATTGTGGTCTTATTAATATTTTTCATGAAACACATTTTACATTGAATACCATTGCAATTTATTTATTACTCACTATGAAACAAGTTCCCACTCCTTTTTACAGTTAATTTATCACATAACTCTTCTCCTCCTCTTGCACAATAAGCAGAGAAATATCACTGAGTTATAAATTCCATTTTTGTTTCCATCAGTTCATTACATAAATTATTCAGAACTGCTTCTATAAAGTGAAGACTTCAGACTCTCCTTTATAAAAATAAGGAGAAAAAGACAGTCCTAAAAGAAAAAAAAAGGTAAAAAATATACATTTGATGCAATTTAAAATTATCCTTTTCATTAAACAGCAGCATGTTCCCAGTTTGTAATCTCAAGAAAATTTCCTTTATACAATAGATGTTACTTGGTATATTTTTATACACTTATCATAATAATTAATATTCCTAGTCTCCTAACAACTCTCTCCCCAAAAGAAAAGAGGAAAGAAAACAACAAAGGAAATATTCCCAAGGCACAATATTTCTTTTGTTTCTGAACTCTCAATTTGCATATTCATCTTCAATGAGCAACACCTACTGACATCTCCACAGCTACCTTTTTACAGCAAAACATCATCTTCCTCTGCAAGCCAGAAGCCACCACCTTGTACATTGCCAATTGATGCATTCTAATCAAAGAATTCCAAACTGTGACACATTTCTTAATTAGAAAATATTTCTAGTTCCTATTTTGAAAATAATCAAAGAAGGCTTCTAGCACTTACATCAAAAACACATGCTCCTAAGGGCACAGAAATTTTAATACCAAGCATCAGGAAAAGTTTGTGAGCACTTTAAATTTTATATTAATATTCATTGGCTGCAGTGCAAATTCAAATACTGTGTTAGCAGCCAATCACTGCTGTTTCGCAATCCATGAAAAATTAGTTGTTCATTTGAATTCACTTTTGTTAGAAAGATATCTACACAATGAAAATAAGAATCACAGGTTTTTATTTCTAAATTTCTTTAAATCAAGTATCTACCACTCAGTGAAAGATAACAGATTAAAAACATGAAACTATGATGAATTATAAATTAATTTTTTCCAATCAATAGGACAGACTGCAAGATGCAATTTACAGCAGCTACAATTATTATAGCTATTTTAATAATGCACATATTTGTTAACTAACATCATACTCTGTGGTGTGCACAATGATGTTCACTGTGGACAGTCACTTGACTCTGCTGTACAGCTGATGTTCTTTCTATCTTTTCTCTGTAAAACATGACTAAGGATAGCCAGAAAATAAACAATGTTACAGTAAAAAACCTAATTTTTTTGTTATTTAGAGTTATTCTATATTAACACAAAATAAAGACACACAAGTTCACAAGAACTGAACAGTCTTGATGTGGAATGGTATATAAGAAAATATACTCCAAGCACCTAAAAATATAGTCAAAGCACTCAGTTAGGATAAATATGAGTCCAGTCTCTGGTCTGTATAATTCAAGATCAGATAGTCTTTTGTTTTTTCCTATTGAAGTTATACCAATGTTTAGTTATTTGTCCACAGTCACTGATATTGATTATAGGGTCCAGCTGAGGACACAGGAATGTGCATCTTCCTGTCTTGCTCTTGAAAACGTGAAGCTTGCAACTTGAGGGAAAGTCACCATAAAATAGTAAATTTGACAATTCTTAGACAATGTTTAGGTAGGAGAGGAAATAGTACAGCAAATTCAAGATAATTTGTTCCAAGAAAACAAATGTCAGCAGTTCAGGAAACTACTATATAAGATTCTACAGGAAAGACAAATACATATGCTTTGAAACATACGTCTGTAACAAGACAAGACAAGACACATGGAGAGAACATATAAGGAATGACATTTTAAAGGTAAGACAACAGACAAGATAAATCTCAAGGTCTTTTCTAACTGTATTTCCTACTGTTTTATATGTTTGATATAAATTCTACTTTTCAACTATAGTTCAGCGACACACAAGTGTTATCCACTATGAGACATACATCTTAAAAATTCAAGTCATTTGACTGGTGTATATTTACTCACTTAAGGATGACGTTTGTTGGAAGGGATATCCAGATCCATACCAGAGTGTGTGGAAGTGTCTGGTGAGCCAAGCAGAAGTTGAAATTCTGGGGCAAGAAGGCAGAACAAAGATAATTCAGGGGAGACAGACAGCAGAAAGTGTTGGAGATAATTATAAAAGGGAGTCTGGGAACTACCTGTATACTTTGACCTCTGCAGGTAGGAAGAGTAAGACCCCAATACCTAACTTTGGCCTCTAGGCCCTCTGAGCTAATGCTGCATCCAACTGAGAAGACAGGGGTTTATAGCAAGAGCAGGAAAACAAATGTGACAAGAAAGGGTGAAACTTTGGTAGTTAAGAAGTCAGTACACACCCACCACACATCAGCGATGTTATTCACATCAATCACTGGAAGTTAACAAGTTACTTTCTGAAGATGAGAAATGGGAGTCAAGAAGTCATAAGCTTCATCTCGGAACATCAAACAATAAACTGATTCTCTTTAGATAATACGATGAGAAAATCTGGATTATTAATTATGAAGCAGATGACAGTTGACAGCAGATGTCAATAGTGTATCTAGAAAGGATTCATCTGATTGAAAACTAGGTGTTTTTATCTCCGAAAATAAAAGACCCAGTTGTACACATAAAACAGATTCTAATAGTGTTGCAAGGGAACGAGGCAAGTTTAAAAGTCTGTATATATATTTAAGTGGATTTTTAATAAGCTATCATATTAAACTACTAATATATGTCTGGTATAAGAACAGTGAAACTATGCCTGAATCCTTTTAGTCAACATCACTCAGTGCTTCATGGGCATATGTCAAAAGCTGTCAACATAATTGCATCAAGAGGTCAGGATTGGTGGTGTATTTTAGTGAACCAGTAGCAAAGTATGTACTGAAGAGTTTTGTGATACTTTCTGTCCGTTCTTGCTCAACTTGAGGACTTTTCAGTAATGTAACTGAAAGCAATGGGTGAACATCCAAACTTATTCTTTGCTCTTTGATCCTTTCTCCAGTAAATGTGTTACAGTGTTGCTATTGCTTTTTAAAAAGTTATTTTACTTTGGTTTTCATTTACTGATTTGGTTTTAGGGGGGTGGATCATGCTGTTCAATGGGCGCAGAGACTGAAATATTTTAAAGTTGTTATACATTACTCTGGATTTCAAAACTCTGTGGCACTGCTTTGTCCTTTAAAATATTTGCAGCACTCTTTGATTTTTATTAAAATATATGTGATGCTTCTTTTTAATTTGTCAAACAAGGTCCAGCACAGGTGGTAATGCAGAACAAGAAGATTCATCTGAAACAGAAATAACCTCCAAGGACATTACCCTGATGTCAATGTTTATTCAAAACTCCTACTGGCTTTTGTGAGAATTCTTCACAGCTAATGATGCTGAGTATCAGTTCAGGTTCTTTTCACCTCTTCAGCTGGTAAACAATAATTCTCAGCTGCTCTGATAAATAAATAAAACTTCATTTTATTTCCACCTTGTTTAGTGTATCTGGATAAAATAAAAATATCCACTCAGTTAAAATATGATTTAATAAAACAGCACATTCTAAACAAATGGATACCCCATCCCTGGAGGTGCTCAAGACCAGGCTGGATGGGGCTTTGAGCAGCCTGGTCTGGTGGGAGGTGTCCCTGCCCATGGCAGGGGGGTTGGAACTCGATGGTCTTTAAGGCCCTTCCAACACAAACTGTTCTATGACTCCGTGATATAACCCTGCAAATTAAAACAGTATCTATTCACGTTACCACCCATAACTACACTTCACAGCTGTAAAGACACCAGCCAGAGACACACACGACTACAACAGGCCACATCATAATGACCTAAAACAATAGTCACTGGAAAGACCAGCTGAAGAGGTAGCAGAAAGGCACACTTTTCAGGTAAATAAGCACGTTCATATTGACTTGGAAATATATGCAGCTAGAACAGAGAAGAAGTCATCCAAGTTAAAATAAATTAGAGTTCTCAGAATTCAAATAACCTTCATTTCATCTTGCAGCCCAAGAAAAACTAACCAAATAAAATAATTTATTCAAGGAATACCAACTGGAGGACATCATTTTACTGTTTAGGAGCTGCTTCAGAGACCAAAGTGCAGTCAGCTATTACCTTACTTAAGTTAACTTAATGTCACCAATACATACATTTAACACGTAGTTATGAGTTATATACACTCCTTAAAGATAATTTTGTAATCTAACCCCATGTTTGCCTTCTATTAATTTAGTTTTGTTCCATAAAAGTCTATGTTTCTTGTCTAACCAGCATCTTTGATAACTACTAGGTCAAGCCTGGTAGACTTTAAGGATGTTTCAACAATTTGACCTTCTTTTTACCTTTTTAACATACATTCCAACTTTTTGTTATCATCCAGACAATGAATATTAGCATTAGTCTCAGTGTGGCTAGACACAATATTTGTAGTATATTTATTCTCATCTAATTTCTATACATTCAAATGAACATACCAAAAATTTTAACAGATAAAGTTCTGATATCCTTCCATGTACTTTTTATTCCTTGCTAAACTGTTTTCCAAGAATTTCTTCTGGGACATAGGAATTGTGAAATCTGGTGAAAAGAACAAGGAAGCTATGAAGAAAACTCATCAGCAGCATGATTTAAAACATTGCACATCACTAAATGCGTCTAGAAGACGGGGATAATGAAGTTATGCATACTGATGAAACATCATGGAAGAATATAATATTTTATTGAATGTGATGAAAATAACGTAAGATGTTAAAGTTTAAAACTCTTCCATATTTTAATTTGTAACTCTTTATGGCCAATTTTCATGCAAGCCAATTGCTATAATACTTACTTATTTCCTAACTCCACAGAAGTTAACTCTACAACCCAACTGCAGACAGCAGAACAGTTTTAATATTTTAGCAGTCATAGTGTCTTATTTAAATCTATATGCACATTAAACTACCCATTCTTTCAAAATTTCACTTGAACTAATGATAATTATACTACACATTATTAGTTTTCAACAGTTGCATATTATACACATATATAATATATCCATTACATATGCATATTATATCCTTATACATCTATGTCATTGTCCTAGACAGGGAAGTAATCTAACAGTACTCCTTACTTACCAGACGTGCATCAAAAGGTAGGATCTCTTCCTAATGAGGCAGCTCACAGAAGTATGCCAGTAGCTCAATAGTCCTTTGGAAGAAAACAAACACTAATATTTTCTAAGGTTCAAATTTAAACTTATATTTATGTACAATATACTAACCAGAAATAGAAAAAAAAAAAGTATGATAAATAGAAAATAGGGAGGAACAGGTACGTATTGCAGTGATTTTTACTCTGTGCTACTCTAATACAGAAAATAAAGAAGAAAAAAATTCAAGGTGATTAATTATCTGGTAATTTCTTCAAAAATGCAATAAAGTTTCTCTCTTCTTTAAATAAAATGAAAATAATGAGGTGCTGTTTTTAATACTGGACACAATGGTAAATCTCCATAGGAAACAACTGTTAGCATCAAAAGAATTCTAGAGAATTTAGGTGACACAATTGTGATCAGGCTGTATAAGGATATATTTTCATTCACTTCCATCACATTATTATTAAACTGAAAACTGTCAAGGAAGAGGGACCTGCTTTCAGCAGCCTTAAAATGTGTGCTCGTTCAGAATGACGTGAGTACCCAGCCTGATTTTCAAAGAACAAATGAATTGAATGGTCAAGATCAAGAGGTTTGTAAAACAGTCGTGTTGAGGGACTTCAGAAAGGGAAACCATAGTGACTGAAATACATTAAAGGGCTATAAATAAACAAACAAACAGACAAATAAACAAGCAGAAACCACTAACTATTTCCCAAAACCTGCTCAACCCAATCAGAAATGGCTCTCTCCTAACACAAGCCGGCTGCATAGCCCAGCCCACAAGCAAACACGAGGCACAAAGGAGCTTGAATAAGAATCTGTCCTCTTTTGTGCTCTTTGCTGTTTTTCAATTACTTTCCTTAAGTGAACAAACCATGCAGAAGATGCTACCACTCAAATTTCTAATGTTAGTTAGAATCTGCAATAACATTTCAGCAACTGAGTTAATAAGTATTATGTGTTCTGCCACCCGCATATTTGACCTTTTGTAATAATAATTTGCAGTGTTTTAAGTATAGTAATTCAAGTGTGTCAACAACTAGGACAAGTTAGAGGTATTATTTGTTGTAAGACACTTTCCTTTGAAGCTTCATGTGCATAACTGAGGTTGTAAATTTTCTAGGCACTCAATCAGAAACAAATTTTTTGTCACTAACTTGAAATGGATGAGATTTAATTCATTAGGATTTAGACTGATTTTCTCAGCACTGTCGCATGACGTGGAACTTGAGAGTTCAAGTAAGACCTCCTTTTTCTAGTCTTAGTCATGGTAATAAATTGCTTGAACAGAGCTGGTAAAGGAGCCAGTCTCTCAGCTCAGGAGTGCCCTGCAACTACAACAGATTCCTTAAACTGTTTTCCAAAATCATAATAAGAACAATCTGCTCTAGTGCCAAATCTACTCCAACCCCAACTAGAAATCTGTAGAATTTCTGGTTTGGAGAATTTCTGGGAATTTCTTCTCAACCTCTGTTTAATAGTCACAGTCAGCTCATCCTACTGCTTTGTAGCATACAATTTTTATTACTTGCTTCCCATGACACTCCTTGCTAGATCTATATAGCTGCTTCTTTTTCTATTTACCCAGTTACTTGTCTAAACTTTGCTTTATTTTTATGGATGTGCTGCTTCCTTACTACTATCAAACAGCTCCGAAGTTTTCTGACGTTTCATAGCATTTGCCTTAATTCTGCTGCTCTGGACTACTTTCCTCCAGTACAGCTACACTCTTGCATTTCATGGAAAGAAAAGTCTCTTCTGATTTGAGGGAGTATCAGAGGAAACGTCCCTCACGGTCTCTAACCACTGGTCATCAGAGCACAGAGTAAAATATTTAGTCATAAAGGTGTTCCTCTCCAAAAAACCTATTACTCCAAAGCTTCTTGTTTGCTGCATCTATTCAAGGGCCTTACTGAAATTGTTACAAGTTGGCATTTTCCATTTTCACAAAGGCCAACATATTTTTGTACCAGTATATGAAAGATCAATAATTTTGTTTTGGAAATTTAGCTATTAAGTAAAGTACAGAAAAGCATGGCTTGAGACAGAAAGTAAATAATAAAGATAAAATATCTGATTGTTCTAAAAATTGATTTTTCAGCTCTCAGTTTACAATGTTTGAGACAGGTATTATCAGAATGTTATGTGTGCCATTTATTTCCAATGTGTTCAAAAGGAGGATGTCGCAAAGTTCAGGAGAGTGGGAGTGAGATTTTTAACTTTTAATCTGAAAAGCCTTAGAGAATTTATTTGAAAGTTGACAAATATGGTTCTTGCAAAGCAACTTTAAAATCAAGCAAGGTTTTCCCCAATTTTTTTTCTATATACAGTAAGATTTTTAGACATATCTGTGTTTTGCCGTAGTCCATACAGATGTGGAATGAACTGAGTTTAGAGATATTTTGAGTATTTTTAGACTCTGAAAATCCTTGAGAAGTACTTTTCTGAGGGGAAAAAATAAAGCTTGAAGAAAGAGCTGTTCAGATGGTAAGTCATCTACTGAAGTTTAAGTAAACAAAAGAAATCATCCTACTAAATGTTTCCTTTGGCTGAAGTAACCTTAATTTCAGCTGAAAAAGGTTAAACAATGACATAAAATGTACTTTTCTGAAGTAAATGAAAAGAACTGGAATATCACAAGAAACAAATCACAGAGGTTATTAGGACCTCTGTGAATCTTCTGGATCTGCCCCGTGTAATATACATTCTTACAGCCTGCAATTCTCTGTTCTCCTCCTGTGGGAACTGAACACTTCATAGAGGGATGACAGTCAAGTTTAAAAGCACCAGAAACCTCCACTTTGAGGTTTTTTACCCTCCAAACTGTTCCTTGGCCCTGCAAAGGTTTGACTTCTGGAGGCTTCTCTGTTCTCAATTTTTAACAGGTTGGTAGGTTACACTTTCCTACTAAGATGAAGGAAAGCTGTTGGTATCTTGTTGACTTGACTTAGTAGGAATATCACTAGCAAATAACAAGTTGATAAGGAGTCTAGAATCTCCACCATTAACTCTCAGACTGGGGAGAGAAAGTGTCATTCGTATGGACAGTAGAGATAAATCAACCTTCAGCGCTGAGAATGCAGTGTATGTATTGTTGGCTATTTGCATTTGATTCACATGCAGTTAAACTCCCCTCTGGGATGGTCAAGAAAACATCACTGAAATTATATCAGGAGCTGCTTTATCTACCAGATTCAAAGTCATTATCAACTCCGTTGAAGTCTGATGCCAGTTGTTCAACTGCCAGAAATTTAAGGGGATTCAATTTCGAATTCCTAACTGAATCCGAGTTGTTACCTAAAAAAGGATATTCTTGACTACTCTTGAAAAAATATCTGAGATTTCAGAGGCCATGCTGTTGGCTGGCTGTAATATTAAACAATATAGCAATGCTATATAATATAGCAATGTGTGTATATGTGTGTATAAATATGCACTTTCCAAATGGTGTCTTGAATAATCAGATTCAAATGATCTGAAGGCATCACTTTGTGAAATAATTTGGCAGAACTCCTAAGAAGGATGACCTTTTCACCACAGTACTAGTACTAAGTGACTCCAAATATGATGCACAAAAGGAATTTAACGTGTCTTAACAATCTTATTTAAACAGTACATCAGCAAAGATGTCTTAGGTTTCTCTTGGATCCTACAAGAAACAGACAGGTAAACCTACAAGAAAAAATTAGGCATAATAGAACATAAACATTCTGTTTTTACTTGCGATTCGGAGATTTCAATAATTTACCCTCTCAAGAGTGTCTGAATCTGTACACTGGAAAAGATGTTCTTGTGCATCAAAATAGATGCGTTAATCCAATTAATGAAACACATATCTTACATATTACCTGAAACATATTTTTCACTTATGACAACTGCATCCTATTTTCTTATGATTTCACCTTCTCCTCAGAAGTCAAATATTTCTTTCTTGACTGGGGTGATAAAAAGCTAGTGTTAACATTGTTTTAATAAAACTACGGTCTGCCAGAATGAGGAATGACAAAAGGAACCAGAAACTGTGAAGATCAGTTAGATGTTCAGCTTTCTGACATTCAGGTGGGTGCACACAAAGTATCCAATTCAGGTTTCTAGTTAAAGGTAACATTTTTCACCATGGCCAAACATTATCAATTAAATTTTGCAAAAGACACAGGATGTAAACTGGCACTACTGAAAGAGCTACAAGACTCAGTTTCTGTAAATGTCTGAGCAGGAGGTAGCTGTAAACTAAGAGATTATAATGGGGAAAGATCATTATGTACTTATTCTGGTTTTTAGGTTTTTTAATTTCCTTGGCACCAATTATTGGCCACCATTGGAGATAAAGTATCGGACTACCCATACTTTCAGTGTGACCCAATACAGACAGCTATTCTTACAGTAGTACACAGCATGCAAGGATGTATAATGCACATACCAGGGTGAAGCCGTAGACAGGAGTCGATGGGTAGTCTTCCCTTTTACGGGTTTTCGTAGAGGGGTTTGCTCACCGCGCAGAGAAGTAAGAAAAATTAAATGACCTTTATAAAGGAAATGAGAAAGGATACTCGCAGCACAATAAAACCACAATGTCTGATTATCTTTATATAAATCGTAGCACTCAAAAACTCTGTCAAACCCAGTACTAGAAAATTTTTAAATGTTGCAAGTTTGTTGCAAATTAACTTGTCTAATGGCTTCCAATAGCATCTAAACCTATACAGCCGGGCTACGTTTGTAGCCAAATAAATTATTTGGGCAGAGGTTTTACTGACTTTAGCTTATTAACAGTCATCAAATCTGATCTGTCAAACTCAAGCTGTTCCAACTACTAGAACTAAGAGGAGCTAAGAGAAGAAAATGATTGCATGATGATATGATTTCTTGAGAGGAGAAACTTAAACATGGCAGCTAATCAAAGAAAGAGAAATGACTAGAAAAGACAAAGACTAACTTTCCATATTTGTTTCTGTTTTTCCTTTTGAGTGATTAGGAATAAAGGATGAAAATAAATTATATGATTTATATCTTATGGAGAGAATTTTTGTATGCTTTATTTACACAGTAAAGCTATTATAAACAAGGAGAAAGAAACGGATGTGGCAAAAGTTTGCACCAACGTTTTTATCTAGATAGGACTGAAAACTAAGGAGGAGGACTAGCAAAGAGAAGGCTTTGCTCTTCTAGTTCATGTTATTTTTAACTGAAGTAGGTTTGCTAATCTTCATGTGATTCTTTCTGTTGCTGTAAAGTGATTTAAATACAATGGCATTTACCGTCTTTTAAAATGGGGAGGGATTCATTTGACAGGTTTGGAGACCTAGGTGTAGATGTCTTTATAGGAACTAGGTATTTAAACTTTCCCCAAAATCTACAGCATTTGGAGGCCCAGTTCCATTGCCCATAGTTAGTTTAATGACATTTAAACCCCCTAACATATCCACCTCCTATGCATGGGTCTCAGAACTGTGGCACAGGATGTAAGAAACACCAATGTCCTATTTAAGCCACAGGTTGTCTCTCGACTGGACACTCGGACAACCCAGGAGAACAGGCCATACAGCTAAATTAAACAGGTATTTCCCCAGACTTCACTGGCTGTACTTACAAGATGTCCACGGACCTTTGGGGGAGTTGAGGTATCTCATTTACATACTTGGGCACCCAAATTCAGGGGTTTAAAATCTGAAGATATATTCCATCCTTTGTACACTAGAGATTGCTAGTTATCATTAATCATCACTGATGTCTCAGTGAAGACAGGTATATGCTATTAAGGGAAAGACAAAAACAAGCTCTGGGAACAAGAACATCTTCCTGTCATTAAAACACTTTTAGTTATCACTGTCTCACTAAAGAATGTATTGTATCGCACTCACAAACCCTGAAAGAAAACGAGCTTCGCTGTGTATGGGTGACGCCACATTTGCAGCCATGTTAAAGCCAATGGAAAACAGCCACTGTGCTATTTTTATCAGAAAAACCTTTCATTGTTTTCTACAGGCTCCTTTTATTTTGTGACCATATATGAATGTATGTTTCCAAGGAACTCAGTAAAGACTATCTCCATCTGAACTTCTTATTACAGGTTTGATTGTTTACATTAACTTTATTAGCATGAAAGCATGACATTGAGATTCACTGTGAAATTACCTTCCACCGAACAAGGGACTCCAGGATAAGTTTGAAGACATTATTCAAAGAATTAGTGAGATAATTAGAGAGAAATGAGTGCATATATTATGTATTGATCCACCCCAAAATTAAAAATGTGTGTAGATACATATTTTGAAAAGATGCTTCTAATATTACTGATTAATCTCTACCTTTATCTTGCCTTTAACATATATTCAATCCTAGAAATCTAAGGATTAAGGAATATTTTTTTTTAACGTGAGTGGATATAACATGATATACGCATTTATTCTGCCTCAGCTAGCACATTATTTCTCATTGTTTGACACACAACATGAAAAAAAAAACATTTATTACTTTTATTTGCAGTTAAAATTACCAATAAATAACATGATATGTTGCTATAGGGTAAAAATTGTGACTGCCCTCAATATAGATTGCCTTTTTAACTCGGAGAACAAAGGGTTTGATCTTTCAATAATACTATGTAGTTGCCACTGTGGTTTTTTTCAGGCAAGGGCTCTCTGGTTTGCCAAAGAAACAAAAATTAAATTCTAGATGAAAGTCACTGAAAGTTAAAATTGAGAATGTTGTAGTATTTTCAGTTCTTGGTGGTAATGGCAGCTTTTAAACTATTGTCCTCCTCGGTTAACACCAGAATATTTTATAACTCCGTAATATACTTCATTCCTCTTGTGTTATGCTGCAAATGTTTCCTAGCAACCTGGCATTAGGAAACTTAAGATAAAAGCAAAAGATGAAATTCTCCTGGAATCACTTAAATGCTTTCCTAGTGTTTTCCTGTCAGTGTTTCAAAGGCAAAGCAGCAAACGCTGACCTTGCTCTTACCAACCTTGTCCTGTAACGGTGTTATCTGGATGATTTTGATATAGACCGTTTGATTCGTGCCGATGGATACTCGGAATCAAACTCTCATAGCCACATAGCATTTGTTTGTGAACTACCAGCACTCACCGATCCTCCCATCTGAGCTGGAGTATCTGTCGCACTGGTTTTATTCTCAGATTTTCCTGGGTTATCATGGCAGGACGTCAGTACTACACTTTTAAGTATGTAAATATATATACCATGTTTCTCATGATCTCTCTAAGACTAGTTACTTCTTGTCTGCCCTGGCACAGAAGGCTTTTATTTCTCCACTGATGCTCAGACTTGTTTTGATTCCTGGAAACTTGTATAACAAATATTAAACTCCCACACAATTGGAAATATACTGGGTACTGTATGAGACTGTCTGTATGATGCTATTTACGTTAGAGGTGGTTACAAATAAAAAAATCAGTATTCTTTAATTTTCATGATCCATAGATGTATTTAGCAGCATATATTCTCTAGAATAGACGGTATCTCTTAACTATAGCTACTGGCATGTGATTTCTTTGACTTTGCTTTACTCAGTCAAAGGATACTAGAGGAATCTGACTATTTCACAGTGAACAGTTACTGCAGAGGCTTAACTTTTTTTTTTTTTTTTTTTTTTATTCTATATCATTGGGACTGTGTGAACTTCATTTTAAACTATGCCTTGTACTGAGGAGCATGGTAGTAGCAATCCCAGTCCTTTAGGCTGAGAGAAGAGAGAATAGTTTGCAATTTCTGGCAGCAATTGTTCACATTAGCCGGGAAAGTAACTGCTCACCATGGCTACCTACAGTTCCCTGCCTTTGGGGCAGAGGAGGGGGCACACATACCTTCAGCTGAGCAACTTCTCATTCCCCAGGCTCTGGAGGAACCAAGCTCCCTCAGAAAGATGAGCCTAAATGGAGCAGAAGGGGACTGCACCCTCGGGAAAAGGTTGAGAAACAGTCAGTAGTAAAGCCAACCATTAGTTACTAAAGGATCTTACTATTCATCATAGATTTGTATCATTGGGGTACAGTATTTCTACTTCAGACACTTAAAAGTTCACGTTGCATAAAGCACAAGACAGAGAATAAACTGGAGAGGTGAAGCAGAGGTGGCAGGAGAGAAGATCTCTTCCCAGGGAACCTCTCCAGGGCCACCCTAACTAAGAAGCTGCAGCATAAATGCAAAGACTCGATCACAGGAATTCTTGGGTCACAGGACTAGGATGCCAAGGGATGCACCAAAAGCTTCATTTCTCTTGCAGAGCAGACTTAAGTGATAAAGCATGAATTTTCACAGTAAGCAGTGTGTTAAAAGTCAAACTCTTGACCCAAGTCTGTACACTGGAAAACTATGGATAGGATTTAATTAGCTCCCCTGACTGCCAGAGCTGAAACGTTCACCAAAGTGATTTTAAGCAAGAGCGGCTGTTACCACACTTTCTTCCAATTAGAAAGAGTCTGAAGATTTATCCCATTTGATTGAACCAGCGACAGCTCAAAGAGAACCACAGTTGGCTTATGAAAATGTTGATGGATCAGTAGAAAGAAAGGAAGACTTTTGAAGTTTGTTGAATTAGCCTTTGAAAAAGGAGGCCTATTTTCATCTTTGTTTATCTAGGCAAATATAGATGGCTTCACAAGTATAAAAAAAACTTATCTTGGTCTGTTTAGGGTATGAAATCCAAATGAGCTGAGATATAGTCCTCTGAAGTCTGGCTTGTCAGATATGAAACCTAACTCACTGCTATATTCTTAGGAAAACTTGTCATATTGGGAGAGCTGATGAGCTGTTAAAGGTAGTCTCCAGAAATGTTTTTAATCAAGTTATGATTCATTAAGTAATATTGCTGGAGATTGGCCTTGTCCTGTCTGTTTGTCATCTAAACTAGAGGCATGGGTGGGCATGTGCTTGCAGGATTGTCTGGTGAGTTTTCTGATACAAAACATTTTTTTTTTTTATTAAGCCAAAGTTCCTATTTCATCAATTAAATTAACTGAAATGAATTTCTAAAATTCCCTTTATTTACCTCAATGTCCCGAGGCAGATTTGTATACTGATGATTGAAAGTCATGGCGAATGAAGGCCACCGCCTTGGGAATGTCACGTTAGCATCTGCCTGAAGCTGATCTGTCCATTTTATCATCCAGGGACTATTGTATGAGGATAGCTACTTATCGTTTGGGTGTTATACGAAGCTTTCCAATAATTTGATTACATGGTAACCTTCATCCTATGTCTCTTGGATATCAAAATATATGTTGTCCTGTAAATATATCTAGATTTTAGAGGTAAATATTCAAAACCCTCAACACTGAGTTAATAAGTTAGAGCAGCCTATTCAAGTGAAAAAGAAAGAACCTGCTTAGGCTGTCAATACAATTCACAAAATGAATTTTTGTGCTCTGTCAAGGGAATGTTGGAGTCAATATTTGTTGCACATAAAATGTCAAACGCTATAGAAGAACAAAGCTGTGATGCTTGCACCACTGTTTTTAGAAAGGTGGCAGCTCTTTTGGTTTTAAAATGACAGTAATAGTTTGGAAGTTTTAACAGTTTATTCACATTGAAGGGCTGAGAAACGTAAGAATTTTTTTCTCCTCCCTATTATTTATTTTTTTTTTAGACCCTGGGCACATTGCCAAAAATGCAAGGGTTTACTGTGGAGTTATATGAAAAAGACTCAAACACCAAAAGAAGAAACGACGTGAAAATGCAAGATGAATTACCGAAGGTAAAAAAGGGCTTAGACTGTATTCTCACGTTTCTGATTCATGATAAACTAATGGTGGAGGATGGATTATATTGGTATATTAGAAGGACGCTATTGATCTAGAAATCAGACCTTCTTGCAAAAGTGCATAAGTCTTTGACTCCTAAACATTGTACTTGTCAGAGATAAACGAGACGGGGAGAGGAATGTTAACTCAGAACAAAAAAAAACCCCACAGCTGAAATAGGCTCCTGTCCTTGTATCAAGGCCTTACATTCATTATTTTCTGAGATGGCAAAGAGCTGATGACACAGATTAGCTTGCAGACTGGATGGGCAGTTTAACACTGCTGCCTCTCCTAAGCCAGGAGCATAGTTGCGCTCTGTTTGACGTCTATGTCATCTTAAGAAGGAGCATATATATCTAGGATTTTGCAGTCCACAACCCACTTTAGGAGAAACTTGTGACAGCCCGAGTATGATCCAAGTGTGACTTGGATGATATGAGCATCAAGGGAAATCTTGCCATGACTTCCAGTGGAATAAAACTGCCTCCAGTTTCAATGGAGAGAAAGAAAAGAGGAGATGTTCCTGCCCTGCACCAGTATTTCCCCCTGCTTTTTAGAAAGATCCCCCTTAGTCCACAGGGACTCTCTGACTCCGCCAGCAGCAAGTGTAACTCAAGTAAAGGTCCAGCCACGAGGGCTGCACACGGACAGAGCTGAGGGGAAGGTTTGGCAAAGAATAAAATACCCAGTGTACAGCTGTGCAATGTGGACATGAGAAAAAAGAACAGACAGAGTAAATACTACATAAGCCCTTATGGTTACTACATAGTCCATATTTTCAATTTTTTTTTTAGATAGAAATCTTTTGCCTTTGCACTGGGACTAAATGTAAATATTTAAAAATCTCTGTTTACTAGAGTATTTGCATCCTTCATATATCTGTACTACAAGCTTTCTTTAGCAGTCTAGAGTTCTTTACCTGTTGCCAAGCCACCACAAGTAAAAACCCAACTTTTACAGTCTCTTTTACCAAGATGTGTGTGTTTTACAAAATTGATTCTCCAGAGGTCTCCTCTGGGGAGGTGAGGGACTTGGATTTTGTTCCCAAACAGACTTATAGACAAAGGTAAGGGGTTTAATGCACTTTGTCTTCCACCTGGGATCATTGAATCTGTAAATAAAATAAAAAATACAAAGGCCCAGCTGCTGTGGCATGACTTAGAAAAGCTCGGCATAACCAAGGAAGCCAAAGGTGGCTTCGATATAAACTTGATTCCCAGAAATGCTCGAAGGGGATTTAATCTGCAAAACATATTAAGGTGTTATTTCATCTGCCAAAAGTTGGTAACGCAAGGAAACACGCCGGTAGGCCCCTGGACTAAACCCTTCACTCACAGGGAGGAGACTGTAGAACAGGATGTCTTATCATTTATTTGAATGTGAAATGCCTTATAGCTACAATGCTCATAATTCACACTGAATTTATTAGCTGGAAGAAACATCTCTCTCCATCAGCAGCATCCAGCTTTCTGTTGATTCTCATGAACATGTACTTATAGGTACCACCAAGCAAAGTCCGTGAGGAATTTGGAAAAGTTTCTTTTAGCTATGATACATTTTCTTTTGCAAACTTCAGTCCAGTTGTTAGCAAAATCCAGAGTCATCCTTGTTAGGATATCCTGGATTGGCAGGCTGTGAATGATTAATTGTGCATAAGTAATTTTTCACTCAGAATAATGTTCTGTTGGATGCTACAAATGCCTATTATACCTGTTTCAGAGGTCTTTCTTTCCAAGGTGGATACTGACACTTAATGACAGTTACTCCTGAGATAAATGGCAGACCTTTAAATCTGGATAGCTTAGATGATATATCATTTTCCTTTAAGAATTTTTTGCATATGCTTTATGATACAAAGACTTACCCTGTGCTCTGCATATTCAACACGGTGCTCTTAATTCTGACTAGTATTTCTGAGTGCTCGAGAACATGAATATTAAAAGTAGTACTTAACATAACTGAAATTAATCCACACGCACTTTGCATTTTTTTCTGCAGAACACTTTCCAGGATTGTGTCATTAGAATTTTTTTCTTGGAAATCTGGTCTGCAGACTTAGAGGTCTAAACTGCCTCATAGAGTCAGAGATTATCTGAAAGCAAGGTGCAAGGCTCTGTTTTCTGAGAGAGACAGTAAGTTTCTTACTTTACTTTCCTGCTTAACACTTTCCAGTTCATTAGATGTGACAAACATTCATCACATGCTTTTCTTCATCCTTACCTCTTCTCTTCTTTACAAAAAGATATAAGGGCCAGTCCCACAGACCAATTATCTGCCTCACTAATTTAGTGAGTGTAATTTACACTGTTTGATTAGTTCATTTTGTCCACGTCTGTGCTCATAGTTCACAACAAATGTGAAGTAATTCAGTTTAATTAAAAGCCAGTGACTTTAGGTCACATTGCATTACCTCATATTTGTCTGAAGTTAAGCATATGCACGTGAGCAGTTATTGCAGAGTAGCTGGCACGTAACAGCGGAGTTGAAGTAACTTGCTGTATGTTAAAAGGCCACAGTGTCTTTTAATGCCCATCTGCAGATGAGGATGATAACACTACTAACTTTTGCATAACGTAAGTAATAGAGTCATAGTTTTACCCGTCTTTGTCTATTATTTCAGGCCAATGAAATAGGAATCAATATTTTTCATTTTCATCTTTTTTGGGTAGAAGCCTGCAAGGCCCTGTTAAATTACAGGTGAGCTTAGTTCAGTTCAACATAGTTAGACGTCTATAACCCCACAAATACAGCTGTCCGTAGGCATAACCAGAAGGCAAGGATTTTATTAGCCTGGATGCATTTCATTTTACTTAGGTGACACCTGCCTATCAGTCAGTGAGGCACTCGCTAAACCTGGAACACTTTGATCTGGTCTAAATCCCAGGAAGTAAAACAGCCTTAAAAGAAGATGTTTTTCTTTAGTTTGAGTAGCAAGATCTTGTGGTTTCGTATTGAAAAATTCAATGTCAAGTTCAGCGTTTGTTGAATACAACAGATCCACAACATTTGTTATGTTGTGTATTCCCAAATAAGTGATTTTATTTTCATTTATATATTCTCCTTTGAGATAGGACTTCAAAATTTGGCCCATGGCACTCTGCTTACTATGTAATATTTTATTTGATTCCAACAATTTACATAAATAAATTGTAAAAGTGAACCTTAAAACAAGGTACCATATGCTAAGATAAATGAGGTATGACACAAAAGAAAACTCTGACTTTCTGAGCCATAGTCTGATGGGCTGGTATTTAGTTTTAATGTCCTGCAAGTTAGTCAGAAATATAGACTCCAGATCCCACATAAAGGAGAGGCCAGAACTTACCAATGGGTCAAATAGCAGTAGCTGCCAAAAGTAAAAAATATATTAATATTTTCCCTCTCCAGGCCCTCCAGGCAAATGTCTCTCCTGTGAAGTTTATTTGAATTATATAGGGAAAGAACATGACTATTACAATCTGGAGAAATAGATTAACATAAAAACATGAATATCTGTACTTACCCAAGAGAGGAGGTAATGACTCTTTTGTTAAAAAGTGGCCTAAAAAGTGCAATTTAATTTTGAAATATTGGAATTACTTCATCTATTTAAAAAAATAAGAGGAAACATTTAAAAACTATTAAGTTACGAATAGTAAAATAATGGACAAAAGTACTATGATATTTTCATGAAAACAGATATATAAAAAAAGGAAAAAACCCAAACCTCTTACCTTTTAAAAATAGCATTCTACTTCTTCACATGAAGGTATCCACCAGCTCCTTCTTTTCTGTTTATTCTCTTCCGCCTCCCCTAAATTCTTCACGTTCCTGCAGTACCCATTGCCACCCTGTGACACCTGCCTCCTCCCACTCCATCTCTTCTGCATCCCAGATCCTGCTGCTCTCTGCAGCAGATTCACATTCATTCTACAGTGTCTAGAAGTGTCTTTCTCTATAATTAATTTAAGTGCTGGAGGAATTGCCTCAAGCAATTAAAATTAGGAAATCAAATAGAACAGTTCTCGAGATAGCATTTGCTAGTCTCCACTGGAGTGAGAATGTCAATATTTCTTGATGGGTTTTCATTTAGAAAAAAGACAATGAATTACCAAATCAGAGAAGGCCTATGATTCTACCACAGCAAAACAATGTCTGAACACACACAGAAGCAGCAAATAAATCATGCGACAGGGCCTTTTTAAAGGTCACAAATTAACGAGCAGTTCAAGACTAATTGGTATTGGCACATCTATTGTAAAGAGGGGGGAAGTGATCAATGATCAAATGACACAAAGAAACCTACAAAATGCATACATCATAAAATGATGACAAGGTCAAAGTAGTGACCTCTGATGTGAGTAGATGACTGCAAAAGAGGAGAATAGTGTTGCATTTTTAGGTTGAAAAAGAAATTATGAGTGGGTTTTATAATGACGATAAAATATTTAAAGATCAGTTCAGTGGAGAGTTAAAGTGTTAGTGAAAGACTAAAGTTAAAATTTTAAAAGCCAACAAAAAAACTTACTTGGAACACATATATAATACCACTGAAGAATCATTATCACATCACTGAATTCAGATGTAGGGAGATTATAACAAATATGTAGGAATGATTGTTCAGATTAGGCAATCAATAAAATGTATTTTTGTGGAACTTCAAGAGGTTTCTTTTTCTTTTTGGCCCCTTTTTGATTTTGCATTTAATCAAAAGCCTTTACAGGGCCAGTGAATGCTAGCACCTTAATGGTTAGATGATAAAAACACTGTCACCCTCTGGGTTTCTGCATTTGTTTATCTTGTGCCTTATACGGAATCACTGAATGGTTGAGGTTGTAATGGCCCTCTGGAGGACATCTGGTCCAACCAAATCATGGGGAGATTTCCTTGCAAATAACACAGTGAAAACTTTTCAAGGCTAAATTCTGCTGTCAGGCACCTAAATTAGTAAAACCAAAACCTGTATGAAACGCATTTTGCTGTGAAGAGGGGAATTTGTACTCTAAAGTTCAGCAGGAAATTTTCAAATGATGGTTTAATCTTGTTTTCCAGATAACACTAGAGTAAATTACATCATCCCAGAGCACACACAAATAATTCTGTCATTCCTGAATGCACTTTCGAGAACTCATTATAGATCTTCAACTGCCTTTGAGCAACTTTTAAAGCGGCCCTGGAGTTTTTAATCCCCCTGTTGTAAAATACAGATCTTGGAAAGTAGATAGTACTATTAGAATACTTAAACTTCCTAAATATACAGCTAATGTAAAACTTAGAACACCTTCAATCACTTGGTAGACTTTTGATTAACTAAGTTAGAAATAAACATTTCAAAAAAATACCTCAAAAAAAAAAAAATCCCAGGAAAAGGTACTTCTGTGGTTTTGCCTCTGTACTGGAACATATCCAGAAAGCTTAGTCTAAGCTGAAGTTAAAAACCCCAAATACCTGAGATGTGAATGACTGAACAGTATCATGTTTCTACCTTGATCAATAAGCACCTGAGCAACCTTCAGCAAAATCAATATTTGATTTTTATACGATTTTTAAGGCAAGCTACTTGTACTTAAAGACCATCCAAAGACAAATGAAAATATTAAGCTAAGTTTTCCTCACAATGTATGGGAAGGATGGGAATCTCAGGACAAGCATTTACAATTGCTTAAAAAGGCTGCTCAGATGATCACACACAGCTAGCACATGAATTTGTATTCACTTTATTATCAGTAGGCATCTCTGATGCATTTTCACAGTAGGAATAAAATGAGAGAAGATTGTAACATCTTGCATAGGATATTCCATCTCCCTTTCATATCAGCTACTTTGTCATATATTACACCACTTTTCTTCCCTGCTCATAACATTTAATTCTGTTCATCAACACGCAGAGAAAGAGATAAATCTGCTTTTACATAATTAAGTAACAAAATAAGCAAATGCTTGTAGGTTTTCTCTTTATAACCAAGTATATTGACCAAAAATTATGTCTGTCTTTATGTAAATTCCTGTTCAATTAGCACCCAACTAACCTGTCTAAAATACCAGCGAATGCTTCTATCACCATTCTTAGAGCACTTGCTTATTTCAGCTCCCTTATATCAGGCAGAAAGCATTTGTTGCAGTGATCACTGATTACATTGCAGTCCACACTCTTACTATGGACAACAGGAAAAACTTCATGGAATATACCGTTATTATTCTGAGAAGAATAAGGTACCACTAGTATTTACCTTCTATACATTATCGTGGTGACCATTTTGAAAAACAATAGTCAAAAGAAGATTTTTAATAGAGGAAAGGAAGAAAATAAAATTTTTTTTATTAAGTTACAGGTCTTATTTCAAGAGCTAAAAACCACTGCACTCACACAGCCTGAAGATCTTCTCATTTACAGTCTCCTCCATTCACTACACTGGGAAGGAGAGATCTTTTGCACATCTAAGTTAGGAACATATAAGCACAGGTTAGAAGCGGTTGTTTGTTTTATGGTTGAAAACTAGTTTACAGACTCTAAATCTCAGTGCAAACTCTGCACAATCCCTGCACAGACATCACATGCAGAGCCCAAGCAGACTTAAGTAGCTGCAGGGTTTATGCAGTTGGGACTATCTTGTTCATCCAGCTCCTGGGCAAGAGACCTCTTGAAAGCAGTTACAAGAATGTTAACTCCAGAAATAAACTTTGAGAGATGTTGATTAGAGTAGTGCTATTCTGGTATAATTAACAGTATAAGAATAAGCATTTACAATAGCAATATACTGCTTTTGTGGAATAATTTCACTCTTGGTAACAGAGAGTTAATCACTAGCCTTTCTGTACCATATTTCCTTTCGATGACTGATGCTGGAAGAGCCTGACTAACCTGATAGGAAGTATCTTTGACACGTACCGTAGCACTAGGAGTTGTATAAGGATTAAAGATTTTTTCAAGAGAGGGGTGGAGGGGCAAAGCTCAAAGATTAATTTATTTCCAGACAGATACCACAGCAATAAGATTAAGATATCCTCCCTTCCTGCAAGACAAAAATAAACAAGCAAGGAGAAAAAGCAATAAAATGATTTTTTTTTCCTGCAGCTAGTAAGCTTTATTAGCTCTTCAAGGGAGTTTTTTAAAGGTTTTAAAAATATATTGAGCTAAAAAGTAAACATTTTCCAACTTTATGAACTTTTTTTTCCACTCTCAGCTGGGCAACCAGTGGAAAAAAATGTAGGGATTAGGACTTGATTCAGGAAAATACTTTACAATCAGTCGTGTGTAAGGGCCACTGAATTTAGTTAATCTCATTCCCCCACGTGGTACATGTGACTGTTAGTAAAAACATACGAGAGTGGTTTCAGAGATGTACAAGTCTGAGTCAGCCCAGCTGCCAGCCTTCCCAGGTTTCCTGCTGTTCAAAGGCTGTGGTGAGATAACCCAATTTCATATCTTGGTGTCTCAGCCCACAAACAAGTCTTTATCCTCTTAAGGGACAGAAAAGCTAGCATACTCATACCATTTTCACAGGGGGTACACCAGCCCATTGCTACCATTGGTACTACTACTATTGGTATCAAAATCACTTTTCCGTGCTTCACCTTAACTTCAGGGTTCCTCTTAGTTCAGGGAGAACCTTGAGCACACTCCTTAGTTCAGGGAGAAACTCCTAGGAAAACCTTTGACTCTAACTTCAGTGTTTATATAATGTAGTTATTCATTGCCTTTTTTCCTCAGCTTGAACAATAAAATGCCTGGGACATCAGTTTCAGTATTGACTTCAGGAACTTTGGGTTATGTTTATGATCATTTTCAAATTGTTAGTGATGCAGTAGCTGGTTTTAGTTATTTTAGTTTTAAATTCACTTAGATTTTTCCCCCTACAGTTTATGAGAATATTTAGCTAATGTTGACTTTCATAACAGCCTTTATTTGGGTTTTTTGGCAAATTTTATGCTAAATCAGAGTTTACAGTATCCCTTTAATTATCCAAATAATGCTAACAGGCTGTTACAGTATTAAAACACATGCAGTAAAATCATACTTGATGGAAGATAATTTTCTTATGCAAATTACTTTGGTTATGACTAGATAATTTATAATCATAGATACTGAATTCAAACAAACAAAGCTTCATCATTCTAACAGTGCGGTGGGAAATGGAAATTGCATATCATTGTGTGTCAGGCTTACAGGAAAAGGTTAGTTCCTTTATTCTCTTTCATTTGTTTTGCATACAAACTAAAAGCAATTAAGGAAAATTCAGTGTGTCATAAAGGACATCCTATCATACTCATGCTTAACAGGTATTCTGGAACTAATAAATTTTTGAGCCATGATTTATTTTTAAATTTTAACTAACAGTTAAAAGTAACAGTTTTGAAAAGAAACTAATCCGTCAGTGACAATTCTAAAATGGCTCTGTCGTTGTGTATAGTAGGAGCATATCAAACATGCACTGTTTTTCCACGTTTCTCAAACAAAAATAGTTCCTGTGGTCTTTTCTTAATTTCACTTCTCACCATATTTTGTTGCATTTACAAAAGGAGGAATTTATAGTAAGATCTGTCATTTCTGAGAAATGCAAACATCACTTTTCAGATGCCATCAGGGTACATTCTAGCTAGCTGCATTATCCCTTGAAACTCAATACATAATTGTTCTGTAGAAACATTACCATAAGCCATCAAAGCCCCTGTTTACTGTTAATTGTTCAATTGAAAGCAAGGAGACAAAATATATCCTCATACTACATACATACAAAGGCCACTGGGTACATAGTATGTGTCTGTATGAGCAAGGACAGTGGGATACAGACAGTATTTTTTATCTTTTGGAGTCACCTTAGCTGTAATTCAGATCGTACTCATTTCAAAAGCACTCACCAATCAAATGGAAAGCAGGAGAACCCACACATGACCACTCATAAATAAATCTTACTTCACAGGTCTAAGATCATGCTGGTTTAGCTTTTTCATAATTTTCATTTCCAGCAGTTTAAACACGATGGGTAGAATGGGTAAATTGTATAAACTCCAAAAAGAGGAACCACAGATCACTTTCATTTCTAAGGAAGGAAAAACACAGAAGTTGTTCATAGCCCACTATTTCACAGAATCACAGAATGTTGGGGTTGGAAGCACCTCTGGATTCCATCTTGTCCAATCCCCCTGCTCAAGCAGGGCCACAATTTAACTAAAAATCTTGTTTGCTACACACTGTTTTCCTTATTACTCAACCTTTAAGCGAGTTTTGCAAGTTGTTCTCTGTATTTATGAAATACAAGTAACATATCTTGAAATAATTTTAGTACAGAAATGTTATTTCTTGCAGAAATTACTGTGCAAGAGAAAATAACCAGCTCTCATTCTTAGATATCAGTTTATTTGCATAAAAATTATGAAAGATGACTGGCACCATATCTACAGACATGGAACACCTCTGTTCTGTGGTACCCAAGTATTTCTACCAGCTTCAGAAACGACACTAAAGGATTTATTTTTCTTGTGTTACTTATGTTTTCTGCCATCTCAAACTGAGCAAATCATTTGACTGTATCAATCCAACACACAACAAATGGCTACAAATACAAGAATCATATTAAATACCGAAGATTACCAACTGATGTGAGCATATTCACTTAATTTGAAGTGGCTTATATACAACCTGGAAACTTGTAAATAGGCATTTGCAATGACCAAATATCTACTTCATTTGAAAGATGTGCTAGTTGTTTATAAAGCTGGCTAATACCCTCCTGCCCCCCTCCCCTCCTCCCCCGGCTTAGTTAACTGAGACTAAAAGAAAAAAAAATCTGAAAATTAACCATTGGTTTAGAGCAGCTGAAATCCATCTGCTTCATTACAGCTCAAGCGGTAGATAAAAAATGAAAGCATTTACTAAATCTAAGAGGAGCCACAGGGCAATTGATGTAATTGCTTCATGAATCTGCCCTAATTGTTTTTTTAGTAGTAAAACCGCATAATTAAATTTGTACTTGGCCTCCAAATAGTATCTCAGTCAAAATATTCTAGAAAAAGTAAAAAAAACCCAACCCACTTGTGCTTTGTTTGAAGTTTTCTTCTAGTAGAAAACACATTTCTTAACTCTGGCCAGGCTAGCGGTAAATGAGAAATTTGTTAAAGTTTGGAGATTTCCTGAGAAGTGCCTAAGTTTACTATCAGCTACCACTAATTCTAGGTGGTTTTAGAAGCAATTTTTTTATTTTATGGATTTAACTATATCTAAATGGAAATTTAAATAGAGAGGAGATGTGGGGAAAAGATAGAAAATCACATTCAAAGCATACATGTGTGAGGTCTGACATTTTGGTGTTCATATGAACTTAGGCTTAGGAAGGGAAGAAGGAAATGTAAGATATAACATGAACCTAATACAAAAAAAGCAGCAAATAATTTGTAAGGCTGGATAAACAACAGTTTCATCTCTTTAGTTATAATAATAAAATTTGCTGAGCCTATATAAGTGTCCAAAAGTATATGTTTAATATCAATGATACCTTGTGGTATGAGCACTGTGGAGCATGAAATAAAATGGGAGTTTGTGTGAGAAATGTCAGGACCAATGTCTTAGTATTAAATAAACTAAATTAAAATAAACTTTATCAATAAACCTATTTTCTTTTTCTCAATTTAGGAGTAATTTTTGTACGTTCTATTTCAAATGAAAACCATGGATATTATTATTAATTCAATGTAAAAATCAGAAGAAAGTAAATGATGCCTGGGATATGGTTTTTCTACTTCAGCTTCATCCTTAGTACAAGAGTGTATTATTTATGGGTCTTACATTACATATGTGTACACATAAATGTGTGCACTCATTTGTACTAAATAAATAAATAAATAAATATATTATTTTGTAGTACACATCAGGTGGTATCAATTGCAAGCCCTACAAGTTTTTATGAGCATCAGTACAAGTGCAAAGCATGGCACAGCAGGCGGTGTGAGAACTTTAATCAGACCTTGACAAAGCACACTGTGGTTTTAAAACCCCAACTTCTTCTCTTCAGTCAATGGATCTGGACTGACAATTAGAAAACAAAGGAAAGAAAGAAGGTTAGTGCAACTACCATCAGGTCATTTCAGTGTGTACACCGTGCCTCTTGATATGTAAGACAATTTTAAAAAAAACCAACACTGTAGTGCAGTGACAATTAGAATTTCTTGGGACAGTTACACCAGGGATGAAGTGAATTATTTAAGAGGAGTATGTGTAAAAGAGCTATAAGTCTTTTCACCCCAGGCATATGAATATCTAGCATATATTGTCACATAAATCAGACAGGAGCAATTGTGTGGCCTGTGGGTATCACTTCTCCCAGTTCAACAGAGTCTGCATTTTTCGGCACTTACCTGAGATCAATATCTTTCACTTGCCCTTCAGCAGAACGGATTGCACCGACAATTCCTCCATTAATGGAAGTGGCCACTATCAGAAGTATAAAAAGACCTTACTGATCAGCCTGTTCTCCGTAGACCCTGAATGGGGTAGAACTGAAAGAGAAGGGAATGTATTGTTTAATAAAAGGACAACATTTTGAAAAAATATATCCTTCATAGAACTCTGCTAATACCAGAGGATAAACATTACAGATTTGACTCAAAGGTGTTCAAAAGAAGTGATGTGAAAGTTATTTCAATTCACTTTTTACCCAGAGCAGTGTGAGAACTTACTCTTTTTTTCTTTTTTTTTTTTTTTCACCATGACTACATGCCATCAGCATTTACCTCAACTAGGACTGTGCGTAACTAAAGGCTTTGCTCAATTCTTATAGAATGGAATGGCTTCCTCACTACTGTACTTGGGGGGGTAGAATCCATAGAGACTGCGTTTTCCATAATATAATGTCTGTCCCCGATTCCAGTTCCCCACCTGAATCAAGGAGGACCAGCTCATGATGAAAACCTGTAGTCCCTCAGGCCACATGTAACTGCAAGAGAAAACAGCAGCTGCAGTTTGCAGTGCAGAGCTCTGTGTACCCAAGACATCCACACATCCTCCCTGGACACTCAGGAACGCAGAATGATTTACAAACAAAGAGAAATAAATCACTCCGAGCGGTGTGTAGTTGTCAGAAAGAATGAATAAATAATGATAAGCTACTGGTTAACTAATTGCTCTATTCATCAACATTTTGCACATACAGACATATTCCTAATAAATTTATTTCCTTTCTTCTGCCAGATGTGTGGCTGGTGTTTCACTTGCAATAAAAAACAGATTTGCACAGCACCATGAAAGCAGTTCTGAGGAGAAGGATCTGGGGGTCCTGGAAGATAGTAAATTATCCATGAGCCAGCAATGTGCCCTTGTTGCCAAGAGGACCAATGGAACCCTGGGCTGCATAGGGAAGAGTGGGCCAGTAGGTTGAGGGAGGTCATTCTCCCCCTCTACTCTGCACTGGTGAGGCCACAACAGGAATACTGTGTTCAGTTCTGGGCTCCTCAGTTCAAGAGAGACAGGGAACCACTGGAGAGAGTCCAGCATAGGGGAACAAAGATGATTAAGGGATTGGAGCATCTCCCTTATGAGGAAAGGCTGAGAGAGCTGGGACTCTTTAGCCTGGAGAAGAGAAGGCTGAGGGGAGACCTTATTAATGCTTACAAGTACCTAAAGGGTGGGTTGAAAGAGGATGGAGCCGGACTCTTTTCAGTGGTTTCCAGCGATAGGACGAGGGGCAACAGACACAAACTAGAACATAGGAAGTTCCATTCAAATATGAGAAAAGACTTCTTTCCGGTGAGGGTGGCAGAGCCCTGGAACAGGCTGCCCAGGGAGGTCGTGGAACCCCCTTCTCTGGAGATTTTCAAGACCTGCCTTGATGCAGTCCTGAGTGAGCTTTAGCAGGGGAGTTGGACTAGATGATCTCTAGAGGTCCCTTCCAACTCTGACAATTCCATGATTCTGTGAAAGGGCATGGTAAAAGTATTTTTTAGGTGAATGAGATTTCAGATACAGGTCAAAGTGATCCTTTTCCTTCTTGCATTTTAGGAGCTGTTCAAGGCTCAAGCTTGCAATGGTCATAATCATGTCATCTGACGTAATTATGACATCATGAAAAGAATGGTCTTTTCTAGGGTATATTCTAGTAAATTCAGCAGTAAAATAAACTTAATAGTATAAATTCATATATGTTAAAGACAATAGGTGACATAGTTCATCACTGTGTAATTCCTGTGCAATATCAACTATGGTATTTCTTTATATTTGAGATCTGCTATTGGAATCTCTCCTGAGATTGCACTTGTCTTTGTGGCTACATATCTCACAGACACAACATACCTTGAAGATAAATCTTATAATTGTGGTGTTGAGCAGTCTTGCACTGAAGATTGCCAGGTGCATTTGAGATATGCAGCAGGATATATACCTTTAAATGAACTTTCCTCCTGGAATATTGTGAAAATACATTCTCTAAAGTGCATGTTTCCGTTCAACAAGTAAAATTTATAGTTCAGATACTAATAAAACCTCATTTGAGTTTAAGAGCCTTTGTGTCATCTTTAGGAAACTGGCTGTGTGAGCAGATGTGCAGACCCACAGATGGGTCTGCGCTCCTGCCTCTGGCTCTGGCCCTGGCCAGCCATGGATCTCATCACACTTCACCTGGCTCACGTTCTCAGAGAAGTACACCACTACTTCTAAACCCCACTTGTAATTCTGCTAAAGAAGCTTGCCAGGTTAAATATTGTCTGGAAGTTTTTAGTCACTAAATCTTCTAATAAATTTTCCTGCTTTTCTGGCCTAAGGGAGCTTAAATTTTGAATGGTCTTTAAAGACATGTTTGCCTACGATACTGAAAGACTGATTTGGAGGCAAAAGAAATACTTTTGAGACCTATATGAGAAATACTTCCAAAGCACTAATGTTCACTCCTAAAAACCTTCCCTATCCAAACCCGCACTGGGATTATCTGTGGGAAAGAGGCTTTCAGCTGCTCAGGCTAACTTTTGGGAATAAAAACAGATGCTTGTTATTTCCTGATCGCCTTGTGTTTTTCCTTGCTGGAGCCAGCCAGTTGTTGTGAGTGACCTGAAGGCCTAGAGAGCTGAAAATGAAATCATGAATAAGAAAGCTTACTCCCTGCTTAAACGGTGATACCTCGTGACCTAAATTCCTGCCCTTTCCTTCCTCCCTGTACAAATATTTTATACAGATAAATAGTGTGTAGCTGTCCTCTGCTGTTGTTAAAATGCTAGATCTTCACCCCTACCAGAACAAGCAAAACTTGAATCTGAAACAGTAATTCTAGTAGGACCAGGAGTAGGAGGGAAGAGTAGCAGAAAATGGCAAAAGCATAATTATTGTGTGGAAGTGCCTGTAAAGTAGGGATGTCTGTGAGAACACATAAGTAAAATTGTGGAGATCTCCTTTGGACCTGTGCTGCTGTGAAGCCTACCTGCTACCTGGGCTACAGCGTGCTGAGGTGGTCAGTTCCCAAAATATTACACTGTTCCCTTAAGGTTAGAGATGAATCTTTATCTGTGAAAAAGCAAAACATTTAAATTAAAGGATTCAAGTTCAACTCAGTTATGATCACATTTCCCAACCCAGATAAGCATTATGTCTCAGCTGCAAAGTTAAGGCCAGGTAGAGCTGAGGCTGATAATGAAGGAGAATGTGGAAGACTGCACTTTGTCACTAAAAATAATGGTTCATCTACTATTTCCACTCTAGTTAAGCATCCCACACAGAGACTGCATCAAATACCAAAATTACAGTTGTCATATTAGCATAATAATATGGCTAGAGGTGGATTTAAAAAAAAGATTATGGATTCACATGAAAGAAGTTCATTTTAGACACAACAGTTACATTCTACAATGTGGCCATCTGCAAATATCTGTCTTTTAAATAGTTTAAAAATGGAGAGGAACATGAGATAAGAACATATCCTTTGAAACTGGCGAGCATTTACTATGAACCCAGATCTAAATTTCACACGAATCTCTATATACAATAATTGGACTTAGTGTCCTTGATCTCAACAATCTTCAAGTTCAGTCACAGTTAATTTCTAGTTACATTTGTTGTCTTAAACCCATCTTATTACCATGGTCTTAGGATTTCTGAGAGATCATGCTACAAGGTCTCTAGAAGCTTTTTAAATGTGAGTTCAGTGAAGGGAAAAAGAGGGATATTAATTCAATGATCAGTATATAAATAATGTAAAACTCTGAATTTAATTTGTAAAACTTTATGAACATACATAATTTTGCTTCTGAGTTCAAATTTAATATATTTTCAATCTGATTATTTTTAAGAAAAATAATTAAAGTCAAATCAATATCCTTAATAGCTGGTAGGTGTAGAGCTGAATTTCTGTTAGTATTTTTTGGTGCAAATTGAAATATTAAGTCCATTTTATTTTTTGTCTGCAGAAATTCCTGAATTTACTTCTTTTTTTTTAAACAATTTTTCTATGTGATTAAAATTTTAATGAAAACTTGTACACTTTTAGTAATTTAAAAAAACAAAACCAAACACCGATCAACAGGAAGGAAATCCGAACATTGATTATTCTTCCAGATATAATTGTATTAATCTAAATATAAATTAATACCTTTAAAATCCGCCCAAAAAATGGTATGGAGAAAAATGAATTTTAGCTGTTTGCAGCCATGGCGCAGTTCCAGTGAAGTAACACTGTACAGGCAGTTTGGAAACCCATGTCCTTTCAACATAGTGCCCCTCGTAACTTACTCCTAATGAACTGCTGAGACCTCTGCATAAATTACTAACTATGGAAACAGTGCAAGCAACTCTGGTTTATGGCATATTCTTTTGAAAGTACATATAATTATGTCCTGTGTATTTGTGAGTTGATATTTGGGAACCTGTCTGGAGAAGTAATAGATAATTCATTTCACAATAACCAAATATGCTAGATATATAAGATTTTGTATTCCTTTTTACTCAATGACATAGTAAATTAGAATTTGGGTTCCTATGTCCCTAGAGGTCAATTAAATCAAATGTTTGTAAAACAGACAGTAAAATAATTTTATTCTATACATTTTATTTTCCAAATAAACCAGAAGGCAATTAATCTAAGACTCTGTGCACTGCATACTAAAATTTTTCTCTTTATTTAACATTGTCACCTTGAAAATAGTTTGTATGTGGGGTATATTTTCACTGTATCAGATACGAGAAAGCCTACAAGTTGCATTCTGTTAATGCTCAGAGAGGAGAAGGCTTTCATAGTTCAATATATCTATTATCTTCACAGTATATAAGGATTTCATCTAATCATGCATATGTTTTATGGTTTTTACTATGACTATTTGGAACTACCTGAAACTACTGTATATAACATCTATACATTTCTTTACATACAGATGCAATGAAAGAAACAATTGTGTTCAGAAGACTATAAATAAAAGATATGCCTTCTCTAAATACAAAGTTTAATACCTTTGGGGTTTTTCTCTTTTGTTTGGTTTTTTTTTTTTTTTTTTCCAATATCCTTGCTTCTGGTAACTTAACGTATGTTTCCGTGGATTCCTGTGGGAATCAATCTGCCTCCTTTCCTCTGAATTAATAAACATCTCAATTGTATGTGAAATGTTACACTGCATTAACATGAAGGTATGATCAATAAATGACCAATTCAGTCAACATTTGGAGAGACCTTGCAGAATGTGAGGTCATGCCTGAGCAGAATACAACAGGAAAAGTGTCACAAGGCAATTGCAGTGATTTGACAATAATTAGGCTATTGCTTTTACTTAGACAGAAGTCCTAAACAACTCAGCTGTGCTAGTAAACTGTTTGTCTAATGTAAATACCACAGGTTTGAAAAGTACTGTTGATTGATCTCTTTTAAATAAAACTAAGTCAAATTTTCTCCTGAAGAATCTAATGACAGTTTCATCATTTCTCATGATGTCCATCTTATTCAAGCAGTACTCATTTTTACTTTCACTAATTCAGACAGTCACTGTTTTATCAATAATGACTATAGATTACATTTTCATTTGCAGAATTATAAATCTAAATTATATTAAAAAAAATATACCACAGAAGAAGGAAAAGTGTACCCTTTTCAAGCGTAGCATTCTAGAAGATGAGGACATTTACTTCCTCTATAATGCCTTTAATGTTATGGAAAAACTTAAGTGAAATTAAAATCAGCATTTTGTGGAGTTAGCAAGCATAGTAAGAAGAAAATGGAAAGTGCAGAGTCCCGTGGATTTTTCTCACCTGTGTCAATATTATGATTTCTGCTCTTTCAGCTGCCTACTATCAGAACAGTAAGTAGGGAACACTCGTAGAGCTCAGCTGCTTCTCCTGTACTGTCATACTCCCTCTTTCTACCTCTATAAGATCTTCGTTTTGAATGCCCAGCTTCCATAATTTGGAGCTGCTGCTCCTGAGAAATAAAGCCACTATCTCACATCTTTGAAGACCAAAACCGACCTAACACAAAGTCTAATTCTCATAGGTAAACATCACTTGGGACAGAAATAGGCCTCTCTCATCAAAAGAAGTCTGCATGTAATGTTGAAAGGACAGCGTTTTGTCTAAGGTGAAATTTTGGTTTAAAATCTAACAGGATAATAATCACCACAAGGTCTGAGCAACAAATCAAGTCCCACTGCCTATTCTTCTTCAAGGAAGTATCATTCAATTATATTGCAAATAAGATTTTATGCAATCTGATTCTTCACAGACTAGTCACAGAGAATGGGACAGCAGTGGCCTTTCTCACACTGGAAAGTACTATATGCCATGACTGACCCTTGGTTCTCCAACCAAAGATACAATTTTGTTTGGATTCATACACTGAAGCCAAAAGGAAGCACTGCACAGTGTGTTGAGCATTCTGTGATTTATGACATTCTCTGACCAAAGCAAAGGGGACTGCAATGCTCTTCCCCATCCTGAGTCATACAGATGGAGACACCAGTAACCACAGATCTCATAAAGCTCACAAGCTGTCCTGTACATCTCAGAAAGAAACATATCATTTGGTTTAATTAGAAAAGTATTTCCCCCCCCCCCCCCCCCCAAATTGTTGCAATACTGATGGCAGGAATTTTGGACACCTTAGAGGCAAAAAGGGACTCTGTCCATGAAAGTTCAGGGAACTAATCTGAAGGACACTCTTATTTCTCTCTCTTGCCCGGAGTTAAACAACTAATAGTAGAGAAAAAATGAAACTCACCATATCAGTCAGATGTAATCGTTGTCCCTTCATCTACGTCCTCACTGGTATCCCTTGCTGAATGTAATCATATACCTTTGATCCAACTATATACAAAGAAGAGTTTCAAAGTATTTGACTTGTGTTGTCCAGCCAATAGCAAAGAGAAAACCTGCATATTTGCATAACAAAAGTTTAACCTCATTCCAGGTTCTGGGCAAGTTGACTTGATGTAACCCAAATATTTTCTGCTACTGTAATGTGACTCCTGTTTCAAATGGCTCCATTAGCCTTTTAAGGAAACGGGGTGAAATGTGAAAGGCAAAAGGAAACAAATACAGAATTCATTAAGGTTACTTTAAAAAGTTTTTAAAAAAAAACCATAAAAAAAAAGAAAAATGACATATCAAAAGAAAAACACCACCATACGCATACTTACTAGCTGGAAAATGCGAAGTACTTGCAGCAGTCTGCAGAGAACTCAAGCAGAAGTTTGGAGGAGTCACTGGTAAACTCATCTGTGGGCACACACCAAGTAAGTCGGTCATCTGCTGCCACTTCAGGTACTTTTCTTCATGACAGCCTAGCTTTGTCTGAAAAGAGAAGTATTTATAGAGTGTTGCAACTGAAACTAGCGCTCTGAATTTGTTTGAACAATGAATTTGAATTTGTCAGAAGACTGAATTTGGACACAAATAACTTTCAGCCTGAGCTAAAAGAAAAACTGAGGCTATGATCTGATAAATGGAGACACATAAACCCAAGAAAATGAAAGTAAAATTCTTAATTACTGTGGGAATTACTTGTCTTGATGGACAAGAAGCAAGGGAGCCAGTACTGCCAGCAATGTGTGGAGGACTGGAGCAGCTGACAACAGTGTTTGCTGAGGACTGTGACCTGGGATGAAGCAGAAGTGTGAGCAATACTGGTGTTCTCCAGAAACCAGGAAGCAGAATAGTGCAGTAAGAGCATATTTAGTTCTAATCTCGTCCCTACAACTCCTCCCGCCTGCTGAATCAGCCCTCACTACTGATATAAGAACTAAAAAGTTCAAGTCTCAGTAGAACCACAGAATTTAAGGTGTTCTCATGAATGTCACTGCTTGTTACCGCTTTGGTTCAGACTAGAAAGTTCCACTACAGTAAAAGCGCCAGTGTGGAAGGAAAGACCTTATTGCAGGAAATCATCATCAAAAACTGAAGACATTACATCACAAAACCCCCACTATTAAAGCTAGAAAATTGATTAAACTGGAAGTCAAAACTTTGCTCTTTTTCTCCCTTTTTTGTCCAATGCAAACTTTTGTACAAAGCTAAGCAAAATGGCCAAAAGGAAGTTATGAACCAAAAGAAACAGATCAATAAGTAATCTAGATATTATTCATATTTAGAAAGCTGCTGCATCCACATAATTGAAACCACAGTAACTTTGTGGCTTCTTACTATAAATGAAAAAGTTAAAAAGTTGCCTTGTTTATTTTTCTTGAAGAGGTACTGTTCGTTGCTTTCATACAGACACTTTGATTTTTCTCACTGTAGGAAGCATGGATTTTGGTTCCTAACTAACTCAAACACTTGCAGGAAAAGAAAAATAGCTTTTTTATCTTATACTCCTCTGCTTGTAGACTAAATTTAGCTTTTTAGACTTACAAAAATTTATTTATACAGTGGACATAAAAAATTCACAAAGCAGAACTCGCAGCGTGTTAAATGGGGGTCCAAAAGAATCTGGATCCATGTCCAAGTAAAGGAGAGCACAATCAATGACCCTCTTGGATCATTGCAGGGTAAGTCTTGCTGTGGAGCGAAGATCACTGTGGTCACCAAAGTTAATGGTAAGGATGCAGCTGAGTCTTTACGGAGGGCTTGCTGCCAGATGTGCTGTCAGCCCAGTGCTCTCACTAGATGTAGGGTTTGGCCCTGCTGATGCCTTCTGCTCCATGGAGTCTTCACTCTTGTGAGCGGCCTCAACAAACACAGGAGTAAGATTAATTGTAGCACTCCATCAGTGCATGGTTACTACTGTAATTACTTTATACTGAAAAAAACCCACAGCTGATAATGTATAATATGGTATATTATAGTATGATAAGTACTTAGTAAGAAAATTTTCTACTTTCTCAGAAAAATATAAACAAATATTAACTATAATTCAGCATTTAACACCCATTAAAGGAAAATTTTAAACCATCTGTGTCACTGTAATTCAATCTTAGTTTCAAGATACTTTTCAAATGTTTAAAATACATTTAAACTTAAAAAGACAATCCTGGTACAATTAATTCAATTTGAGATAAGCATAGTTGCAATAATTTATAAGACTGTTAGTATGAACAAGGTTAATCTACTTTAAAAAAAAAGCTATCAATGAAAAAATCAATTCTTTTAGACTCATAAACTGCAGTCACAGAAAGAAGGAACTGCATGGAAAGAAGGAACATGAATGGAAGAGGGAGTCTTTCATATTTTCATTGGATGCCTTTTTACAGTGGTATCAAGCTTTTGTGTAATTCCACTCTTGTGGTTTATTATGCTGTCACCTTTGTCAGGGTGAAGGGTTAGCACTCTTGCTCTTGTGAATCTTCATTCAAGATTATATAGGTTTGCAGTGGAAATTTGTAGTGAAAAGCTAGCAAATTCTCTTGCTCAAACCTAGGAGAAAAAAATATGTTTGCTTCATCATTTTTGTAGAATGTTTTGAAGAACTTCATGTACTTCGTGTAGGAATGCAAAAGAGAGCATCCAGCGCTTCCAGTATACACTAGTTGTACATATTAATTTCATATTCATTTTCTCTTACAGTCAGATCCTCTAGCTCTTCTAAAATAATTAATATTAATTATGGAGTAATTATAACAGTTTGAGCTAACTGAGATGCAACTGAGAAACAGTAATTTGTTGAATTGTAGTAATGTCATCATTTCGAACACTTTGTTCATACTTTAAGATTTCCCTGACAGTCAATAACAGCAAAATGCAGGAAACAGAACCATGGAAATGAAGCGGCATTTTTCTCAGTGACTACTCCTTCAGCATTTATCTTCTCACTGTCTTTGCTATGTTCCCTGCCATCTATTGGTTAATTCTTCCCTCCCTCTCCTCTGGCCCAAATTTTTAAACATTTACCTGCTATCCATGTTTTAATTACTGAATCTAATTAAAAATATTAAACTGCAATGAGAAAATATTTTTTCTTTACATCTTCAGAGGCCACAGCTGTGAAAAGCAGGTGCCTCGCTTAAGAAATTCCTAATGAGGGTGTGTAGTCTGTAATCTTCTCCCTTTCAGTGACTTAGCTTGCTTTAAACCTGTATTAACAAAAATTTATTGTTTGCTTGTTCTTTGTAACGGTATTAGCTAATACAGTCTGCTACAATAGATATAGACACTAATACAGGGTACTATAATTTAAAATACACATTTAAATAGGTGTCAATTTTAAAAGAAAATCAAGTTTACTTATTTTTAAAGAACTGCAGCAATTTCAGAATAAACTAGTAAAAGTTTCTGAAGTTATTCCATGTTCCTCCATAGTCATTGAAGAGAAAAACCTGGAAATGACAAAGACGATAAAGAAAATATTACTACTTCAGTAGTGATAAAAACATGATTAACCAGGCAAAGCTGTGTAGAAATTTTGTTACACCTTTTGAGAAATCCTGCCAGATAAATGAGAAAACTTAATTACCACCACATTTATCAAAGGAATTCTTTGTGCGTAGTATGATTTTCATATGACAGCTGGTTTTATCTATCTATTACTGTGACAAATACAAAAAAATCAGAAGAATCTCAGTGAAAAGGGGGAAAATACATTCTAAAGCTATTTTAATAATCTATCAAGCTATTGTGCATCTAAGAATATGAAAATCCTTGTAATAATATGGTAAATATTTTCTAGCCTATTTTAAAACAACAGTGTTCAAAAGCTAAGTAAATTATGTTCAAAGTACTGTTCTCTTAACAATGAAAGTTTTTACAGTTACGGATTTCAATTTTAACACTTCCATGATATGTTCAGATACAAGATGAAAATTATTTTGCCTTTTTTAAAAATAAATATTCCCTTCATTTAAAATGCAAATGGATGTGCAATCACTTCATAATATTTAAATATTTTTGTCATAAGTTTAAGATGAAGTACTAAAATAAACACTGAATATAATCCTTAATTTGATTGTAAGCTCCATTTCTTCTCTTATATAGTATTTTTTAAAACTCTATTTCAAATCCACTGTGTTGTTTTTCATCATTTAAAGGAACTGTATGTTTAACCGTGAAAAAATGAAGTTTTCATTACAAATTTTACTAACATGTCTTTGTTTCAAATACAAAGTTGTAGTAAAAATACAATTACGTAGTTATTGCTTAATAGGAATTATGTGAAAAAAAATCCCTGAATATCAACTCTGGTAATAACAAATAATTTTGTATGAAATGACATGAGGATATCTTCTCATACACTAGATCATAAAAATTTAATTGATTGTACGAAATTTAATGAAATAAATGGACCTGGTTGAAATGAAACCTCAGTAGATTACTGACAGGAGACTGACTTTAATCAGCTGTGTCCAAAATGAGTAGCCACTACCCTTATGAATATATCTTAGATCTTGACTCAGATATATCTTAACTTTAAAGAAGTCTGACCAAGTTAGAAGCAACTGTTTTCTTAAATTTAGGAAGGACTGAAATAGTAAGCTTTACCTAAGGAAGAACTTTGGAAAAACAAAAACACCACAGCCCAGTCTTCTGATTCTAATGTCAAATTATAACTCTGCCTTCCCCGTTAATAGCTTTAAAACTGTAAATTTTGATGATTTCATTAAATCAAATTTAGATATATCACCTTGTATTTTACCAAGAATCGCAATTTTGTTAAATAATAATCTTCTTTTCTTTCCCTTTCCATGTATATGCTCCACCCATACCCTGCAAGAAATGTATGACTTGTTCTGTTTTCATGTCTCTTTCATGGCTTGATCCAGTAAGAGCTCGATGTAGACAATTCCTGTGCTCAGACGTGTCACAGCTGTAATTTTGCCCTAGCTATTGCAATATTTTATAAAATTTACTTGATATTTTGCCTCCTAATAACTGTACTAGGCACTCTTGAAATGCTGAAGCTGGATTTTGCACAGAGCATATTTGAAAGCAACAAGCGGACAGAAGGTCTAAGGCAGAGTGGGGTTATTTTCTCTCTACTCATGAGTCAAGGGCTCTGACTGCAATCAGTGTGGCAAGTGTCATTGAAATGTACTCATGCATGAGAGCCTGTAGGCTTTGGGCATGTCCTCAGGCACTGTGTGGCTTTCCACCCAGCTTCACGATGGGATGTGCTAACAGAACAATTCAAATAATAGCCAGACTCTTGGAGATTTGCTGAATTATCTCTACTCTGCTGATCTGTCTGGATTTATTCCTATTAGACATGGGCAGTAAGTGACCCTAAAGTCTTACTATGAACTGAAATTTATTATTTCGATCATATCAAATATATTATTATTTTGTGCTGTAAATTCTCTCCCATTAGTTGATATATAGGTAACGCTTGTGACACTATCTGATATATTTCAAATTCTCAGGTAATATAGAAACTAAACTAAATATTTATGAGTTCCCAGTGAAAAATGAGAAAGGCCAGGCAGAGTGCTACAGAGCAGTACCATCTATTTAAACTGATGATAGCAACATTAACACACATTTGTCCTGATATAAGTATTTGTGTTGCAAGTTATAGTCCAAATATTATTTCTATTATAAATGTCAATCAATATTTAGAGAGTTAATCCTTCTCTAATCAAAGTCCTTGGTACTGATATTTTTATTACATTAATTTTAGTGGAACAAAAACAGGATCTGTCTCATAAAAATAAAAAATGTCTCTATACTGGAAATTATTCCACTGCTTCCACTTCAAACGCAAAACTTAATTTTCTATTTATAGAGTCAATTACATTTTCTGTGTCTTAGGATAGATTTCTGTAAGCCAGCCTTTGTCTTTCGTTGAAAATGACTTTCTCAAAGCTGCTAGACGACTATTAAGGACTAGAGAGAACAGTGTACATCAAAACATTAAGAAAAATAATCAAATTCAACGTTCTCACAAGAAGTGGGTGTATTGGAAAATATGACAACCACCACAGATATTAATTTATACTGGATTTTAGAAACGGTATTTAGAAAACAGCTTTCTCAGTGATTCTCAGGCCTATAAGAGTCTTAAAAGTGTGTTTTAAAGATGTAATTGAGACAGACACAGACACTGCATCTGTCATTAGTAATAGAAGCTCATGTGCCTTACATTTACCATACTAAGCATCTGGACCATACAACTGATAGAGTTTATTTTTTTAGTCTGTAATAGTCCCATTATGACTATGCTTCCTTTAAATGCATTATCAATATAGGACTAATTAATAAGTTAAAATATATAGTTTATATGCACTTGAATTAAAGGCTAATTAAACAGAAAATTCTTCTTTCAAATCATTCTGGTTTAGAATAGTTTCTGGGCAGTTTTCATATCACACAACTTTCTTGTTTTTCTAGTTTTATGGAACAGATATTGAAATCCAAGAACAGAAAAAAAGAATCTTTCTACGGTAAATTTTCCATTATATTTTAAAATTATGCTCACAAATCGTTAATTCATTTAACAGGTACATTGAGTGTCACATAATTCCAGTATTTCTGTAGCAGAGTATGTAGTAAAACATTCACTAGGACCGCAAATATTGGTGGCAGAGGGTACAAACAGTGACTCAAAGAGTTCTAAAGCTAGACTGAAGCAGACTGAAACTCGAAGTGGGGCTGTCAATACATTTAATAAAAATCTGAATTTCTGGTTTTCACTCCAAGTTGAAATTAAAAAAAAAAAGTTCTAAAACAGTTACATATTCAAATATATATCAGAATACAAACTGAAAGGAAATGTCATGAGTATAAACTAAAAGGAAAAAGTGGAGAAAAGAAATCTGTAATGAGTAGAAAACATATGACTAGCACTTAATTGCCTCATTTTTGAAGCAGAGTGACTCACAAAGGAAGAAATATGACCTCTTGATCATACTAACAATATTCTGATTTCCCAGCCCGTAAATGAAGCTGAAATGTGCAAAATTCTATCTGAATTGGACAGGCTGGTGATACAGTTTACACATTTGGTATAGCGCTTACTTGTTTTGCTTCTCTATCATCATTTCATTTTCTCCCCGTCATCACCTGTCTTGAAAAAAAAAATTATATATTAGAAGTTTAACTTCGAGTCTACAAGGAATTGATAACTTATAGCTGAAACTAAGAGATAAAAGATTTAGAACATATTTGTGCTAAACATCTGTTTAAAACGTTTTAGGAAAAAAGATAGACTGGAGTGGTTTTTCCCCAATGGAATCAAATACAACGTTACACCATAGAACCCCCACACAGGAACTGTGTTCTAACAGGGTAGATTTTCATTCCTTTTACTCTAGTAAAAGGTTAAAAATAATCATTTTATGACTTTATAACTACGAGGTTTAACAAATTCTATTAATAAAAGAATGAAACAACTTACAAAAAGTTCAAATTATTAGTTGCTTTTGAAAAGAGGGAATTTACATTCAAATCTTAGGGGCAATGGAATGCTCTCATTCCTAAAAGGACCTCTTTTCAATATACATCCTTTATGTTGAAAACTACTTAACCTTTAATTCAAGTGCATAGAAACTTATCTAAAAATAATGTAATTATCATATATTTTAACTTATTAATTAGTCCTATATTGATAATGCATGTAAAGAAAGCATAAAAATTCAATAACAGGGATGTTATCAGTGACAATATTTTGTAAGCATCAATGAAAATATCCCATGTTGAAATCTATACACTTTCCCCATCAGAAGGAGATAAATAGTTTTTCATGGTTTGATAGTACACAAACATCAAAGAGATTGTATTTTTAGGTAACAGAACACTGATCTGGTCCTATTTTCATCAGCTACTTGGGGTCATATATGTACCCATATAAGTGTATACACATATGTATGTATATATAGACACACATATGTAATATACATGTAATTAATATGAGCTTATTGGCAAGGAGACTTTATGGCTTAGCAAGTAAATAGGTTTAGAATCATGTACCAAATATCCAATCTGTACCTGCAGCATAAATGTACTGTAAATAAAAACAAATCTAAATAAAACTTGTTTTGACATAACAGTAATTGTCATATTGTGGGGTTTTGTCTCTTGTGAGTCCTAGGAGATAGGTCACCCTCTTCTGGCTTTATGGCAGCTCTTTCCCTGGCTGCTTGTCAACTGCAGTAAGTGGCACAGAGATGGAAAACAACTTTACCATCATTTGTCACTGCAGGAGACTTCCTTCTCCATCATCCAGTTCTGAAAAAGCAGGTTATCTCCGTCTCTTCTGTCATTCAGATGAAAGACAATTATTCTTCTTTTTGTTACCTTTGTAAATTTTTTCCTCTAATAACAGTTTCTGAAGTATTAAATTTTACTGCTGTTTGCAGCCCTGCCTTACCCCTTTGCCCTAGCAACTGATTGCACATTCATTTAAATGGCATTTTTGGGATCAACAATAACAGAAAAGTATACTAATGCATCAAATGAACAGCACTGAACTCTCTAAGCCACATGCACACGAAGGCAGCAGTATCTTCATATTTTAGAATGACAAAGACATCAGTGTTTGGCTTGAAAGTTCACCACATGAGAAGCAAGTTTTCCACATTTACTGCAGATTTTGTTATTTGGCTGCACAAACACCTTTTGTATGGACTTCAGTGAGCAGCTCTGCAAGGTGACTGCCTGGAATTCAGAAAGGAAATATTCATTTAGTAACTAACCCTCTTTTCAAAAGCGGCCAAAGAAAAGGTTCCAAGAAAAACACGAGACTCCCGTAACATGTAACTGTAATAACATAACCCCTTCTAGTTGTGGAGAACACACCCCAAACAGAAACAGTTTCCTGACCTTTGTTAGTTCTCTGGGTACCGAAGCACTTCCACAACATGATTCTTAGCGGTCAGGACTGCAGTTCTTTCAGGGGTCACAAAAGGGAACTAAAAGAGTTTCCAGAAAAAAAGCGTTCTCACTGTTTCTTATCAATCCTGTCTTTGCCAAGAGATTAAAAACTCAGACTACAGATTTAGCGTATTGAATTTTCATCACACACATCTTCTCTAGAGATAAAATTTCTCTTATGCAGAATACGTACTCCCTACCATCCTTCCCAAACACTTATTTGTTCTTGTCATTTATTCATTTTTACTTTCCGAGTAGAAGTACTAAGGCAGAATGTGTGTTTTGGCTTAGGACAAAGAGTCACCAAACGCGGACAAGTTAGCGCTGGGTTCTGTCCTGTTTCATTGCCTGAATTAGTACAAATAGTCAGAAAAAGATGAAATGCTCTTCACATTTATCCAGTTTGGATATAACATTGGTACCTCACTGTTTTATTCTTTCTGCATTGTAGTGTTGGTTTAAAAATCTATGAGACAGAGGTGGAGGGGTATTTGTAAAATTCATGCCGTAGGGATTTTAAAACATATGTATTAGCCTTATATCCATGAACACGTTAGTAATGGAACGAAATCCTCCTGTTGCAATGAGCTTTTGTAGTTGTTACATGTAGAATTCATTTGTAGAAACTGAGCTGAGCCTGTTACAGAAACAATAAAATAAAATGCTTTTCCAAATTAAATGTTCTCTGCTTCTCTAGTCTAGTTGTACATTTTAATTATGAATCTAATGAACTGTAAACGTGACATCAGAATTCTTGTCTAATACCAAGAATTTGGTTTTAATTAAAAAATAAAATTATACTAAGCAGATATGTTTAATGATTATAGTACAATTAAAATATGCAATCAAGCTTGCATAAAATACATAATCTTAGGATATATTTACACAATATTCTCTTTGTTTGACTAGAAACTATACTAGTTTCTAACACTGTACTAGAAAACTGGCTGAGAACCTCTCCTAACTGCACCATAGAGAAACTTTTCTACAATGAGTCTCTGCTGTAGCATCTTGACTGATGTTCCCATGAGCAAAGCAGATTCCAGTTTGAACTTCTAATTGCATACACCATAACTGTCTCCTTTTTAATTTCTCATCTTACAATGTCCTCTCAGCTTTGCCGCCTTCACATTTAACTTCTCCTGCATAATCTACTCAGAAACAACTGACAGTTCAGTTTGGGTTGAATTTACACTACATACAAGGGGAGATTTTGTAGCATAAATATTGGGGGAAGGGGGGAATTATTGCCTTGGACCAATTTAAGCAGGTTTTGCATCAGCAAAAAAAAAGGCAAGTTTAGTTGAAATAGAAGGCCATATGGGTTTTGCATAAGGCAAGGGGAGTTTGGCATCATTTAATGAGGACTTGGGTTTTCTTTCTTCTCTTCAGCTCTCGGTCAGAGTAGCATTTTCAGACATTTCTATGAAAAACGCTGAGGCTACCCTGGAGATGTGAGGGAGGGATCAAACAGTAGCATTTCAATGAACAAAGGGTAGATTTTTCACACACATACTATAGAGACTGTATATAATCTCTGGCAGTGCAAATCGCCATTTCATCTGTCTTCCCTTTGAATTCTTTGAAAATGGCCCTCTTTCAACGTCCATAGTTCCTCGAAGGATGATCACCAAAATCTTCAAAAAGTAGTCAAGGTCATCATTGTAGGACAGAAAAGCTGATTAAGATATAGAGTCAGCTCCTCAACCAACCTCCAGAAAAAACACTTGCATTGTACCGCATGAGTTTTTTAACAAATCCTCTCTGTTTAGATCAAATGCTTTAGAGTATGAAAAATGTCGGTCAAATCTCTAAAGAGATAAACTTAAGTGGAACTCAAATAACCCATCTTCATGGGGAATTAATTCACAGCTGCCTAGGTTTTGGTAACCTTTACACTATTCAACCAAATATAGGGGAATTTAAGAAAATTCTGCCTCCTACTACCATACACAATTTGTTTTATTCTCTCTTTCTTAATTAAAAATATCTCTGCAACCAAAGGTACATACATACATAGCTTTGTATGAAGACCTTGAGAACAGTACATGCCAACGGGGGCACACATTTTCTTTCCAGAAACATGCAAGGGATTGAACGTTGATAAATTAGAGGTGCATAAACTTTGCAATACTTTTAATGTCCCAATACCTGTGACAGGGAAAACACAGAAAGGTTTGAATTTATGCATTTTTGGGGAAAACACTTAAGAATTCTCATGAGAATCCTGTGTGACTGGAGAGACATATCAATTTTTATATTTTTAAAAATTTAAAAAAGGGGAAGTTAATTTTGAGAAACCAGCAAAATTCTCTCATATTCCAAAAGTGTTCTTACAAAACATCAAGCTCAATGTAGTAAAAAGTGACTTTTATGAAGTCATTGGATTGTGTACAAGTTGGACTAAACATATTCTGAAAAAGTTAACTGTATTTGTAATAAAGTTATTTGAATGTGTATGTCATAAGGTGCACGTGCCCTTTGGTTCCTTATTTCTTCAAATAAAACAAGGAATCGTTTCTTTTTTCAGAACTGCTGAGTGCCTAAAAAGAGCAAAGATGCACTCACAAGCAAACTCACATTAGCTTAATTAATACATATGTATAATTACTCCTTAAGAGATAAAGTGACTGGTCTGAAAGGGAAGAAATGAACAGTGTTTGTGCTACAGCTGGAATAATAGAAGAAAATAATTTGGGTAGGCAGCACAGTCTTACAGAAAGGAAAAGGGATCCTGGCCTCTGTAGCTTTAGTGTTGCTGTAGACAGCCAGTATAAAAGGGTAATTTTTTAAAGAGACTAACCACTGTCTCGTGCCATATTTTTTCTAGAATTCATTTACTCAATCTGTGAAATGTAAGTAATTATATTTCTATTGCTTTGCAGCATGTAATCCACAATGAATTATGCTCTCAGTGTTTTTATTTTTCATTTGGGTTGCTTTGTATTCCCATAATTGACAGGACATTTATGAGAATATCTTCATAATCCAGGACACTACATCTTCTTTATATAATGGACATGACAGTTTTGTAAGAAAATATTCTCTTTAATACAGAAAGTGTCATGGTACTTCACATTTTGAGTCAGAGGAAGGTCCCTTTGTCTGAATCTTTTACATCCCTCATTTAACAAAAACTTCCAATTTCTGTCTGAAGACATAAGTCCGTGGAGTGGCTAATGGCCTTACCAACGTTTTGCCCAGGTCTAATCAAAGCCATGTGTTACTGAGACTGCGCCTGTGAGAACTGAAGCACCAGCAGCTCTGAACAAGACAATTCGACTCATTTTTTAAGTAATACCATAACCCTATTGATAGAAGTACTTTGTTTTGTTGAGGAAAGTCATTTCAGCTACGTGAGCAAATTGCCCTGGGAAGCACTTTAAATTTAAGGACAAGCATTAAAGTCTGCCACTGCCAACAGTAACACCTTCGACAAGGCGGATGAGGGTATGGTGCAGCTGGTCATAGAGAAGCAGAAAGGAGAAAGTAAGTCAGTTCCACAAATTCTTGAAGAATCAACATGAAATAACAATTTAAAATAACAATTTAATTGAGAACTAACTAAGCTAATAATCTAAATGTAGTTTACTACACCAGTTTGAGAGAAAGAAATCAGACCATAAATACAAGATGATAAAACAGTAAATTAAGTCTGCAAATTAAACAGAAAATTGAGATTTGTGTGTGTGTGTGTGCAGTTTGATTTTAATAATATAACTTTTGATGTCAAAATGTCAATAAATTCCTAGCACTTCCGCAAGGACTATCTTCCAAATTGGAAGGTACAGTAAAATCGATCTTTTCATTATGCTGTTCCCTACCTACTGTCAGTAAATACAGATGCAATAACTGATAGCATTGGCCTAAAAATTTTAACAGATTGGATGAAAAATGTAAATGACTGAAAAAATGAAAAAAAAAAAAAAAACCAAAGAAAGTTATTTTATTCCTAATGTATTATGGCTATTTCTGAATTTGTTAACTTTGCAATGGAAATAATGGAAATAATAATGGAAGTCATAGTTTAAAAGACAAAAAGTATTTTTCCTGCTTTCAATCACACTTTTTGATATTTTCTTTTGACAAAGAAAAATGTGATAGCAACAAGAAGAAGCTATATATCTGTAGGTTAGAAAAAAATGTATTTTTTTAAGGTTCAAGTCCATTTGAAATTACAGTAACCTTGGTTGGACTTCTTTTTTTCTTGTTAAGAATTTAATGGCTTTCCATTTTGTATTATTGTAGAAAATGTAAGTTCATTTAAAACCTTCTTTGAAAAAAAATAAATTATATAAATAATTTTATGAAACTACTTGGGTCAGTCAAATATCTCAATTTAACAAAATAGTAAGACGGGGTTTTTTTCAGTAAGTCTTTAAATAAATGTCTTAGGTTCAGATAGAAACTCTAGGGGAGCACTGACCACAAAGTATGACCCATTGAAAGACACAGAATTTCATGTCTGGTTTCTGTATCAAACCTTTCTTCTCTCCAGGACTAAGAGGTACATTAATTCCAAGTGTTTTAGTAAGAAATGAGTTCATAAATACTTTTAAAATCTGGTCTTTAGACTTCAAAACCATTCAAATACTTTTAAAGTATGTCTCCAACTGCATTTAAGAACTGTTTTTCAGTCCATTCACATTCAACTTTTTTTTTTAAATTTTTATAATAAATTAGAATAATATTAATTTCGTATCTGCCATATACTTCCATAAAAAGCCAGATTTGATCTTGGGCTCAGGTTTTGGAGATGTCTGCCTTTCTCTACTGATTATTTTATCTGACTGTTTTAGCAATGCAAAGATCAGATTGTGGCAGCCAGAGGGATAAGTTATACAGAACTAGGAATAGTCAGGCTTATTTGTTAAAAAACATCTGATCAACTCACCATTTTTTCTGTATATGTTCAGAATAATGGCTTACAGATTCACATACATATTATCATAAAGACTCAGAAAGAAAAGTGAAGAAATGTCACGTAAACTCCTTAGAAAAGAACTAGTGTAAAAGGCATTAATTCATTAATCTGCATTCTCTAAATGTAAGTCAAACCATAGAAATATCTCCTACCATATTGTATACAATGTGGGAATCTCACTAAGATTAATTTCCTTTTGCTTTTGTTGTAATGTTAGCTGTAAGATCTTAAAAAAAAAAAAAGAAAAAAAAAGAAAAAATTAAAATATAAGATGTACAATGATTTCAATTTCTTTTTTCTGCAACAGCTTGGAATAACTCTTTGTGATCCAAGATAAATTCTGAAAAATTTTGTCCAGCTGAAGAGGTAATAAGGTCAACAACTTGCCAGTTATAAAAAAAAACAGCAAGGGAAAAATACCCCTTTCTGTAGATTTCAACTGCAGGCTGGAGGGAGAAAAAAATGTGGATCCCTGGAGTGATTCCCAAAGCTGAGATGACTGTGCTCACACGAGTCATGGGCTACAAGAGGCCCCTCTGGAATTGTAACCACGCAAGAAGGGCCGTTTCATTCTCAGTGTCTAACAAGAACAGCAGCAATGTCCTTTCTTGGCTGCCAGTGAAAACAATGAGCTGAATCAAAATCAGGAAACAGGAGTGGGTGGGTTTGAAAAATGAAAAAGTAAAATGCCGGTCTTCTATTCTCAGGGAGTAACAGAAGCAAAATAAAACAAATGCAAATGTCAAGAAGTTACACGTCCTCATGGCCCCAATTCCTTCCCTAGATAAAGCTGAATAACCCCACTAATTTCACTAAGTCATCATTGGCATAGCTGAGAGCAAAGTGCACCGCTTTGCTTTTTTTTGCCTCCTAGAGAAAAAGGACTTTGATACAGAACTAATTAAAGTGCATAGGGCACTTTTGGGGTAAGTCTTGAAATGGTGGGAGATAACTGGAGACCTGTCCTCTTCGCACACGGGATAATAGAACTTGCTAGCATTTATTTAAAGCAATAATGAACTCTTTGATCTCTTTTATCACATAATCCAGTGAAAATGATTCTTGACCACTCAAAGAATAAGTTCCAAATGATTAATAGTCAACTGCAAAAGACTTGTTTTAACCTGATTTGCCCTAGAGACACCGTGCTTTCAGCTTGGAAAGTTTTTTCAACCAAAAAATTTAATTCATTTTCATTCTAATTTGTTCTATTTCTTTTTCATTAGTCACTTGCTTGATTTTTATAATACTAAAAGTGACTTAAACAGAGCTTTAGCTGAAAAGTTAAACAAATGGGATCAAGTCTTTCAACTGGACTTTAAGCCAATTATGCTCTTGTAATTTCTATATTTATTTATTTATTTTTATCCAGTGTCCTAAAGCAAGCAATACACCATGTGGACTTGAAGGAACAGATTTGAAACTATTATTATAAACCGAGGCTTTAGAAGTGGAGAGCAGACTCCCAGTGGTAGTACTTAGATGGAAATTCTATTTGGGGAAGCATAGTCCCACAGCCTTATTCCTAACAGAGGGAAATGTCAAAAATGTAATCTCTGTTAGAAGCAGCAATGACAGGGGCTGCTGCAGAGTGAAAACAGGGGAAAAGACCTTTTGGTTGAAGAGTAGCAAGGGCAAGTCTTTTCCTTGTCTGTGCCTCAATCCAGTCAAATTTTGCAGTGTAAGATCGGTAAATTACACAGATTCACAGATACGGTTTCAAGATTTCACATGATTACTTTAACTCCCACCTTTAGTCAAAAATGACCTTTCAGTACCGTTTGCTTCTGCAGTATTTGGGGGACGTTTCCTCTTACCAGTCCCTGTAAATGCTAAAAACAAAATGGCAATTCCATCTCGGAATAACTAGGCTTCAGGCTTTTCTTGTGTTCACCACCAAAAGGTAAAGAAACACATCAAAATATTTTAATGGAAATAAAATTGTACAGAATAGGAATGGACATTGAAATGTCTCACCTTCAGGTGAGTAAAATCAGTCAACTATTTCATGTGCTCTTTACTTTATATAAGTATAAAAACTAATATGCTTTCCCTCTCTACCCTCCCATTCCCTCTTAATATTTTTGAAAGAAGCAGAAAAGAAAGTCAGTCAATTAAAAGTGCTGAAGGTTCCTGAACTCACGAAATACAGACTTCTCTTTTCCGGCACCAAAGCTACGGGTAATATAATGAGTGCAGTACAAATGCCAATTGACCAGAGCCTCTAAGGTTCTTTGGGAGCAGAACGCGTACTGAAAGGCATGACAATTAAATTGGTGAAATATATAGAATAAAAGGATCTGTTGTAGTGGAATTCCAAAGCATGTCAGACTGCTAGCAAGCCTTGGCACACTGCTACTAAAGCATGGATGTAACTAATAAAAGTTGCAAAGATTAAGTTAGTCTCATGGCATGAGTTCAGTGGCCCAAACTACTTGGCTTGGTGAGGGCAAACTCAAAAGCTGGGTAACTGAAAGCAATGAAGCACTGAAACGGGGCTGAAATGCTGAAATATACTGAAATAAAAGTAAAAGCTTTTCCCTTCATCAAACAGAGGAGTGACTTGAATCTGGGTTTTCCACATTCCAGAACTGTACCCTAACATTAGCACAAGTCCATTTTCTCTCACTAATCAACTGTGAGCAGACAAAACAGTCTACATTGCACAGATGGAGAGTTAATTTCTTTTTCCATTGTGTTAGCAATAGTCTCCATGATGTAGCAGCTGTGACGAGAATGGTAGATGTCCCCAGTCTATGCTTCATTTAGCTCCTGGATTTCAAAGGCATTGCCCTGAGTCAAGAGTGAAAAGTCCTTCCAGCACTGAAGTGTGATCTTCTGAAGCACTGTTAAATTTCAATAATTTTTGGATTTCTGCCTTTTGTGTTCTATGTTTCTCTCCCTTCTAACATCAAAATAGGACCTGATGACTTCTACAGCTCATAATAAGCTCTATTTGCTGTGACTCCTTTCTTTAAAAAGGGATTTAAGAAAAATAATTAAAGAAATAGCAGAAGAAAAGGGTCAGGCGGCTAAGATGGCAAAGCGTACATTCTTGCATTAGAACCATGGTGGGCACAGATGTGACACTGTGAACAAGATCTGAGTCTAATCTGTGTCTTGCTAGAAGCACATGTAAAAGCACAACAGAAGATTGATTCTTCTGAGTATTATCATACTTCTTATACAGCCCCCAAGAAATCTGCTCGCATAATAAAGGCATCCAGATAAACAAGAGGTGGCAGAACTAAATTATGGAAAAAATGCATGAGTATAAAAAGTGCCATTTATGAAGCTAAATTCCATGACTACTCCATCTTATTTTATAGAGAAAACTTACTTCATTTATTGTTGCAAAGGCAATGTTCTGTTGCCTTTTCTTATTCTAACTAGCCTTGTCTGAGTTCTGGCACAAGTTCTTTGGAAGCTATGAGTTACTTGTTTACAAAAAGGAGTAGTATGTTAATATATGCTCCTTATCTTAATTACACTTGGCTTTTGCTCATAAAGGCTGTGCAGGTATCAAACTGTATTTACCATTGAAGAATATTGATAATAATTCTTTTTATAAGGTGCTACAAGCTCTCACCAAAATCTAAATACAGAACCGCACATGCAACCATTCACTGGATGGCTTCTTATATCTAGGGGATATGTAAGTAAAAAGAGTATATCTTCTACTGGTGAGATTTAGAAACTGATGTCCTGGAAGGAAAATGACAGTGCCGTGGTACATAGGTTAGTAATGTCATTTCAGTCGGTTGCCCTGCAGATAGCTCCCTGCAGTCCTGGTTTAAACACTAGCAATATATCGCCCTACTTTAAATAGAGAAAGCTATTATCACAGCTGGAAAAACTCAAAGTGTATTTTCAAATGGAAGCCTCGAAACCTGATTTTCTATTTTACAGAAATTATTAGAATTTCAAAAACATATGAAATTACCCAATGAAAACACATTTGGTGAGGACAGAGACTAAGTCTTAAGGCAAAACGAAAATTTATCTTGATTAACATAAAAGAGTTTTCAGGTCTGAATCAAAAATTTCAAAAATAAAGCAGTTGAGGTTTTAAGTTAATCTGATTTTTATAAACCTAATTTCAACCTTACAAAGAACTTCCCAGTGCTTGGCATATTTTAATGAGGTAAGATAAAGTATGAAATTCTCATTAAGAGAAAGACATATAGCCCTAGAGTCATAAACTTTTGTTTACATGTTCAGGAAAGATACTTCTGCCCTAAAGAAACTTTCCCCTAATTAGACACCTAAAGAACAAATAGATTTTTAAAGTACAATGTAACCTAGCTCCTATTAACAGCTTTTGTCAATGAGCACAGCACCAGGACATGGAGTTCCTTATTTGTGACCTTTTTGTGAGGTTTCTAGAACAAGAAATTTTAAGTGCTGCTGGAGGACATTTCTAAAGTATCTGATTTAAGCTCTACCTTACTTCATCCTGGAGCCACCTCTACAAATCTATTCTTCTAGAATGTACTGACAGATGGTAGGAGATGTGAAAACCTGTTTTGGAAAAATGTAAAGTAATTGTTCAAAGTAAAAATGAATATAACAAGCAACACATATGGGGAAGGCTCATACAGATTATTATTGTTCAGGCTGTTAGTAGCTATACAATGCATGGCTATGTCTGCCTTGAGAATTGGTTAGGCTTTTATCTTGACGTGGTTGATCTCAAGCAAGTGTTTTGCTATAGTTCAGTAAAATTCATTAGGTTTAAAGCAAAATCTGTTCTGTACAGGCTTAGTTCTACTTTAACTAAAGAAAGTAGACTTTCTCACTCCATAGGTGAAAGTGAAAAAATGCTTTAAATTAGATTTAATTAGATTTAAAGCCCTAGCTATTGGAACTTTTGTTATGTGTTTTGTTAGGTATGTGAGGCAGCATGATTTTTATGAACATATATATTGGGCATCCAGCACACGGACAACCTCTTGCATTCTAACCAGCTATCACCCTGGCTACCAAAGCTCCATATTTTATTACAATAACTTTCAACAACTTTCATGAGAGCCCCAAAGCCATCATCAGATCTATCAACAGGATCCAGCACTGTTTCCCACATTTTGTCCAGCATCTGTGCCCATTCTTTCTAAATATCTCACTAATAATTTAATCTTTATTTTATCTACACCAAACTGTTGTTTTTAAGGCTCCCTCCAGTTCAACAGTGCTACAAATTTAGTAAACTAATGACACATACCTTCACCTTTGTCACAATCCTTGTCCTCTGGCCCTTTTCAGGTTTCAGGGCATGACCGAGTGGTTTGTGTATGAACCACCAGAAAACTGCATTCAACCAACAGCAAGTAGAAAACAAAAAAGTAATTACGTCTATATGCTGATCTTTACTATGTCCTGCACTCTCAGATCAAAATAACCTGTATACTAAATATCATTGTTATACGCCAAATAATGTTTTGGAGCATGGTGTTATTATATGAGTACCATGAATCATATATCACTGTCTGGGATCGTGCCCAGACATTCCCGGGAGATCCTTGTTCTTGTGAGACAGTGTAGCATGTAATGTTGGCCACTTTCAAACTAAGGACTCAGACAAGAAATCTCCTGAATAAATACAAGTGCAGTATCACATTATTCTCCTTAGCAGAAGGTAACACAGGTCCAGTAGTGTCCTTAAACAATATTCCTTTCTAAATGTCATGGCATGTATATGACACAATCTTCACTGCAAGGATGACTCTGTAATTTTACTTCAGCTATTTAATGCTCTCATTGCCTTATCTTGAGGTAAAAGCAAAACGAAGCCATATATATATATATATATTTTATATTTTGGCATAGTAAACCCACCAAGAGTGAAGTCACAAAAGAATTCTTGCCTTTTACTGACTTAACACGTGTTCTATAGAATACCTCAACAGTGAAGGGTGATTGTTATATTTCTTTCATGAATATGAAAGTTTCGTAACTCATACACATCACAAGTGCCTTCAGAGTTTGAGAGTTATTAAGGTCAGTCAGGAGAAAAAATGTAATCACTTTTTACTGGTGAAATATTAAATTTATTTTATGAGAAATATTTTTTATTGATTGCCATTCCAAGAATAGCAGGCAGCTAATAAAGCACTCGGGAGCTTTTTGTCCATCCTTCCATCATATCATGTTGAAACTAAAACTATTGCTTCAGGGTTTTTATACATTAGATAACAAAGCTTAGAAGTTGTTTAAGAGAATACTGTGTTATTTAAATGTCTAAAATATTTTACTTCTCATATGTTAAAACAAATTTGCTTGCTTTCTTCTCTGAATAATCATTTTCTTTCGTAATGTATTTAGAACTTTCATCCCTGAAGAAAATGATTACAGACTAGAGATGATTCTAATAAAATTATCAAAAATACCGTGGGTTTGAACTGCTCTATTTCAGGTCCTGGTTCAGCAAGGTTTTTAAGTCTGTGGGTGTCTTTTTAGGGAATAACACACTGCGCATTGTATGTTTTGTGCAGATGTATAAGCTATGGATTGAAACAAAAAAATCAGAGAGTTATTATGTGAAAATTAAATGAAATTCATTGGTGTAAAATAAGACATCAGTGATGAAAAATGCATTTAGATGAGTAAAATTTCAGGAAAAGAGACTGTACATAAAATGAATGGAGGATGGAGTACTGCCAGACTTTCTGAGATAAACAGGATGTTGTGGTGGGAGCTGGGGTGCTTACAGCCAATGCATGGGTTTGGAACTTTTATTTTGCACTCTGTCTTTAAAAGTGGCTACACTCCTGCTTTAGAAATCACAAACACGCCTCTTAAGCCAAGATTTTCATGACATGTTTGTATACAAAATTCATTCTACCACAGTGTCAGGTGCTGAAGCTTTACAAGGTGACAGCAGATGAGCAAAGTTCTTGTATTTCAAAATTGGATTCCCTAGAAATTAATTGAATTTCTAGATTGAGGATTTAAAACTCCAAGCAATGCATTTTATTAGTACAATCGTTGCACACAGTGGATTTAATGTACTTCTTCTGTTAACAATAATGGTGTACCTCTAGTCTGCAGTGCGCTTGTAACTGTTCTGTGGTGTGGAAGGCTCTGACTCAGTTAAGAGAGTCAGGGATCTGGAATGCTTGACTTCCTTCCAATATAGTCAAATCAGCTGCCTATTAAAGCCCCTCAAAAGAAGGAGCTTTCAGATTTGGAGGCATACATAAACCGGAGATGGATTTTGAACAGAGGGTTCAACTTTCTGCGACATAAAAGCATGGGGTGGCCATGAATTATCCTGAAATTGGTATAGCAGCATTATTCTGGGCTGTGGAAAACTGAAAAAATTCATATAACATGCTTCTGCCATACAAAGCTATGAAATGCTTCCTTAGAGGAGCTCTAAATACCAGTTACACCTCATTATTCTTATTTATAAATGAAAATTCTCGTCTAAATTAATAGGAAATTTGCACTATAACTGGAGCTGCCTTTCAGGGAAGAGAGTAATTTAGAAGCAGAGACAGAAGATAAATACAACTATTTACTCATTCTGAAAAGGAAATTTTTGACTCACTAGGAATGGGATTTTCAAAGAGCACTCAACACTACTTTCCTGTTCCCCTGAACATCAGACGAAACTCCTACTCAGTTCATCAGACCATTTCTTCCTCCACTAACTGCTGTTGATAACTATTAAAGATAACTTGGTAGCGTCTCTTGGCCATAACAGAAATACAGAACCTTTCCTCTTCTCATGCTAGTTTTTCCATCTACTCAGTGTCATAGATTTCAACAGAATTATTACCTGTACCATGAAGGTCTGTCAAAGCAGGAAGTTTATTCAATTCACCTGGAAAGGTAAAGTGCTGAATACGTTACAGCACATGAAACATAAAATTCAAAGTATATGCTTCCCTCAAAAGTCAAATAGACTTAGATCTTTGCACCTTGGTTCTCCTTAAGTCTAACTTTTTCCTGAGTGAGAGTATCCAGACAAGTTTTATTGATGTTCATTAACTTTGACACTTCAGTAAAATTAACATGAGTTAGGTAAGTATCTCCAACCAGACAAGCCCTTAGAGACAGAAGCATCAGGTGTCACAGGCAGTAACTATAGATGAGATCTACAACTTCTTGTGAATCCCTGGAGAGAAAATCCTGTTCAGACTCCTGCTGTCAGTACCAGTGATGCTATTTTAATTCCTGTGCTTTTGTTTTGTGTGCTCCTAAAAAAAGTCAACTGGAAGAAGTTATTTGTAGGAACCCTGTGAACACCATATTAGTTGTTTGGCAAAATTATGTACTGGATAAAACCAGTTAGGATCCAGAATAAATTGTATTATGTGTCTTTTAACAAGGGCATGAGAAATTAGTATTGGGACCTGCCAATAAAACTTTTTCAAATAGTATAAGACAGTGCATGGAAGGCTTAACTCATGTAAAGAAATTATGTTCATTAATTAAACTGTCAAACTCATATCCTCTCATTTGCTTTTACTGTGCATTTTATTTTGCAGTATTTCAATATTCAACTGACCCCTGTATTTAATAAAAGCAAAAATATTTGTGGATAGATCCTAAACAAAACCACTTGTGGAACATATCTGTAAATGTATGTATATGTGCATTAAAACATTTAATGTGATCTTAGATTTTCAGCTGTTTGAGTGCATTATTTTATTTTTAATGAATGATGAAAGGAAACTTTCTGTTTCCATAGATGTTCATGAATTTTAATGCTACACTAGAAGGAATTAAACCAAAGAGCATGTCTAATATGGCAAGACTTCCCATAGACAGCCATCGATGACATGAATTTTGTTTGCAATTTTTTGTGAAATGAGACAATCAAGACTCTTCCCCAGTCACAGCTTAAGTGAACTCAGGATATGCAACAAAGCCTTTCTATAAAACATAGGCATATTCCAGAAATGCATTGAAGCTTTAAATAGCTTTAGAAGAATTTAAATAATCATAAGTTACTATAATAACAAATAAACTGAAAACATTAAATAATTTTTTTTTTTGAATAGTGATCATAAACACAGCAAAATTTCATGGAAGTATTAATGAATTATTTTGTCCTGAGCATCCTTTCATTCCTCATCTGAGTTACTGTTGGTCATTTATAGAAAAAAAGGAGTTTTAGAAGTTTGCCTGGCTAACCATATAAAGATTTTTAATTGCTTATCACTGTGGGTTATTTTCAATTCTTAAAAAAAGCTCTCTGATAAGTGAAAAACTTGAGAATTCAGTTGTGTCTGCTTTAAAACTTCTAACTTGGGCCACTATTATTCTTTGTCCGACCTCTGGCATTCATAACACTGCTGAGGGAGTACACCTGAGAATTTAATCTAACCTGCCTTCATGATAACATACAATATTTGCTAAAACCTGATGGAATTTATATTCACTTCAGCAAATTCTCACAGATTTATAAGCCTAGATATATTTCATGTCTCTACTATATGGCACATTACTCATCATTTAGAAAGTTAATACATTACCATATTTACTCCAAAGTACAGTTTATAAAAATGCATAGGTTCTAGATAGAAAGGAAGTGCCAGGGAAGAAAAAGTTTTCAGAGTCTCTGACTTCAGGTACATTTGAAAATAGACTACAGCAGCTGTAAGTAATGACTTATAGGAAAGACTTCCAGTGAAATATGTTCATGCATATGATTAAAGATTTAGTAATTGTCTTTATGTTTGAAATAAACATGAAATAGAGAACTAACAGATTCAGACACTTCATTAAAAAAAAATAAAAATAATAACTTCTGTGTATATCAAAACTAAATTCAACAGCAAGACTCAGACCACCTTGATGATCCAAAAGAATGATGAAACAAAGGTATATATGCAGATGTATTTCAAACACCACACTGATTTTTCACTGCTATGAAAGGCATTTTTACTAGGACTTTGAAAATTCTAGTCTCATAAATCTAACTTCAGGTATCCAAATATTTTAACAAGGACATTCATAATTTGAAGTCTCTTGGCACAATTAAGGGGTGGTGTTATACTGAACCATCAGCAGTAGGCTTTACACCAACTAAAGCAGGAGAAATTGACTTAAATATAACAGGAAAAATTCAGCAGTGAATCTGCACAAGCTGGTTATACCCGACACTCCCCAAGTTCTATCTCTAAAGTTCATGTGGCAGCAATTTTAATTAATGACAAATTTATTTATTAATGACAAATATATTTAATTTGTCATCAGATTAGCTATTTCCCATGGATATAATTTACAGCTATTATTTAACTTATAAGTAATATATGGAAATGTATGTCACCTGTATCTTTTTGTATATAGTCCTGTTTCGCATAGAAATTTCAATAGATACATTCCTTGCATGCTTCTGTTCTTAAACATCTGTGGTGGCTGATCTATTAAAAGCAAGATAACCTGTTAAACAGCCTTCTTGCATGTCCTCCTGCTTAAATGGCATCCTATTACCTGCTAAGCAGTAGGAGATATTGTTAACACGTCAGCTGTGTTTATACCTAGGCGCGGCTTCATAAGTTGTTGAAGAACCAAAAAATGCATCAAATTGAGTGAGAATTTCCTTTCTTTAGAAGAGCATACTCTAAACCTGTGATCCATGGCTCAGTTTTTTCCTGAGTGATAGATTTCATTATAAGTTCACCCCTTTAAAGCATTTGGCTTCCTGCAGTGACTATATCTAGAAGCGGGGTTGGGGGGGGTAGAGAGTGTTGTGTTGTATTTTCTGTTTGTATGAAGATTTATATTCAGTAACAGTGGTCATCCAATATCGAAGACCAAGATCATCACAGCATGTACACATGCACTGATCTATGTTTGGAAAATACAGTCTATTCACCCAAGAAACATTTTTCATTATTAAATAGAAGGATGGAAATCCCTTGGGTACCCTGATCCAACTCTGCAAAGACATGAGTCCTGCTCAGCTTTCCTCTGTGTAGTACATCAAGCTGCCTTTTAAAAAAGAACTCCTCTCCAAAGTTACAAGATCTTTCTAATTTTCATTTGTCTTTTAACTGGAAATGAGGCAGACTTGAAGGTTTTATATGTTGAGTTATTCTAATAATTTCAATAACGAAACCAAACATTACTCATAACAATCAGTTGTGATGCCTTGGCCAGAGACATTTAAATAACGGTAGGGCGCTATCCAAGAGTGTTTGTGTGAAACACTTTATATTTGGCAGAGATGTTCAATAAAATATTAACTTAGAATAGAAAAGAGGTAGAATTTGAAAGAATTGCATGCATAACTGACCAAATAATTTTTTAAACTTTCCCCCTGCCTGAGTTTTACTAGCTCTTCTCTCCAAAGTGCCTTAAGATAAATCAGGTAGGCTTGATATTTTCTGAATCAGAACACATCAGAGGAAGTCTCACAAATCTACTGTGTGTCAAGGAGATTTCCTAAGGGGCTTTGTAACTACATATATCTTTCTCAAAAATAAATGATGAATCATATACTTGCCTAAACAGACTTTAATGACGGGTGTTATTTTGTCTGTTCAAATCAAGCTGATTTATGTATCATATGCACGTATCCTGAGCATCCCCTTATTCATTTGACTTGTTCCTGCATATTTCTGAATAAGTTGCTGAGGAGAGATAATTGCTTACTTATATTTTTTTTTATTTATTCATTCCACTTAAACCGGTCTTCCCCTCCCCCCCCAAAAAAAAAAATCATAACTTAAAATTGGCTAAAAGAGGAACACAAATACCTTTTTGCTACCTCACATATGAAAAAAGACAAAAGAATATTTCCCCAAAAGTAATAAAAAGAAGTCACTTCCTAAGCCAGGCAAATAGCCAAAAACATGATTGGAAACAGCAGGAAAGATTTCTTCTCCATGCTGCTTTTTTGTCTATTTGTAACCTTTCATGTGAACCTGCAGATCCCTGCTGTGTGGAGGTGGTGCTCTAGTTAGTATTGATGGATCATAGCTTCTGAAAACTTTGGAAATTTTCCTAAGGAAAGTTTGGTAAGAAAGTCAGTTCATACCAAAGCTGTTTCAGGATACGTTAATGGAGAAGAAAAATCTTAAAATATTGTCCATCAAAATTACTGCTATTGTAAACTTCCACAATTTCACTGGGTTTAGTAATTCTGACAGTTTACATGGGTAATGAAGTTGTCTCAAGCTTTTTAATACCATATGGCTCATCCTATAAAATATCAAAAGAATAATTTTACCAGTAGATGGACCCAGAACTCCAAAATACTTTTGTTCTGATGCTCTCTTCAGTTTCGCAAATTCTTTCCTTCTAAGTTTCTGAGAAGTCTCATTTATGAAAGAAGAGATGTCTTCTCTCTCACAAGCATTTAACTTGGGATATTAATGTAATGCCCTGACTGTGCTCATATTATGAGTTCCATTATATATTGCTCCTCCTGTTTATAGTCTTTATTCCATGTAATAATGAGTGAATTCTATGCCTCTGATTCCTGTGAAGGCTCAAAACACCATTTTGTCTGATTTTAAGACATACCTCACCCATTAACCCATAATTTTCAAGCTAATTATTTTGTTGTTGTTTTTTTCTTTTTTCTTTTGATAGACGTTATTCAATGTCCTTCTCTATGAACACATTCTTCTCCTTAAGAAGAGTAGCCTGGTCCAGAAAGAACAGCCAGAAACCCACTTGGTATTTCCTTCTTTTTTATGAGCTGAATGCTAGACTTGTCTCTCTCCTCTCTTTAAACTGAGAAATAATTCCCTGATCTTATTTTGTAACATTCAGCAATATGATCTACTTAACTATAGCCACTAATCTGTCCTCAAATTGTGCCTTTGCTTATCTTGTACTGTAAAGTGAAAGAAACTTTAAAGTTTGCATAACTAGCTACAGAGGGACTGCAGCAGGGCAACACCAAACTGGAACATCTGTTTTCCGATGTCAGCCCCCTCGCTCCTAGCCCAGCAAGTACCTGGGGAAAATGAAACACAGAGAGGATTCCCTGAGCACCAGTGTCCCCAGGCTGCTCCAGAAGCAAGCTAGTACTCTTGGCAACTGGCATACATCACAGTATCTGAACAGCTGTAAGCCAGGGGAAACAAACTAGTTCAAAGGAAAAACATTTTAGGCGAATGAAAAAGCTATATTTAGACTCCTGTTCAAATAGCCCTACTACAATGAGATGATGAGTTTGTCACCATCCTCTGTGGATGGATATTTATCACACTGTAATATATTGGTATGAGTTTAATATAAACTTATATGGAGATTGTGCATGGGTTGATGCAGTAATTTAAATATGTGCATATAGAAGGCTAAATCCAGTGGGGAGACACCACACACTGAGAAGTCAAGTTGATTCCGACAAATCTGAGATAGGATCTGGTAAACCTAGGAGCAACAAGTAGAGCCAAGCACAGGACAAACTACTCAGACAAGAATAATCAACCGTATAAATACACAACTGGGCTAAAAACAGACTACACAGTTGCTGTTAAACCAAAATTTTGTGGTTTACAGACAAAGACTCACCAGTTACAGTCACTGGTTGGAGAAGACCAAAGGGGGCTGACACGATAGTAAAAAATATGGAAATCTTCCTCAAGAGCAAAGACTGCTTTTCATAGAGACAATGTCTGTTTGGGTTTCATTATTTTTTTTTATTATTTAATAAAAATATAGTTTAGGGGCTGAGCTACACTTCTAAAGAAGCCTTATAATAGTGTAACCTCAAGGAAGGGACTAGACTATCCTGTAGAAGTCTGCTTAAAAGAGATATAACTGCATCTACTGTAGTCGTATGTTATTTTACCTCTGAAAATATCATGTTTCTATTCTAAACATTTTTAGGGATAAACAAAAGCAGGTGTGAATAAGTCAGAATAAGAGTTAATTACAAAACTCCAAATTGTTAGATGGGTCTGATTTGAAAGATGCCGTCTTGATTTATGCCATAAAGAACCAAAGCCAAATCTATAAAGATTTTAAATTATCATCACATTCCATAAAACCTTCTAGGAAGTACTTTTATTTAATTCAACAGTTTTCTGGTGTTTTTTTGTTGTTGTTTAGTTTGGTTTTGAGGTTTTTTTTTGTTTTTTGTTTTTGTTTTCGTTTTTTTTGTTTCTTTAATTGTTAAGAAATTTGGCAAAGGGAAAAGAAAAAGATCACTGATATGTTCTGTCTACTTTGCACAGGTCTGCCTGTGTGACTGTATGATTTTAACTTGAAGACAGTCTGTCTGGAAAAAGAATGATATACAACTTCTAGAATAAGGCTGTGTTGTCTCGCTACAACAGCGAAAAACAAGCAAGCAGGCAAAAGAAAAAACAGAGAAAGACAAGGAAAGCAGGATCTTTCAGTGAAACTGAAACTGTATTAAGCCACATGTAAGGCATGTTTAAAAGTGGATACAGCACAAGTGCTCCATAAACCACAGCTCCATGCAAATTAACAAAACAAATAGTAGCAGAAATGGTGATAATTACATTATTTTCAGTTCTCCTCTTTCTGCAGCTCTATAGAATACTCAGCCTATACTCAAATACTCAATAAATCAAAGCAAAGTGAATTTAATAGGTCTATTAAAAGTGTGCTGCTAATGCATCTTTATATAACTTAGAACAGCAGCACCACTTCTACAGAAATAAGGATAAATATAATGTGTCCTAACAAATAGCAGTAAGTGATTTTAACAGGTACTTAGAAAGAGAATATTTGTTTAGATCAATATCCAATTAAGAGTCTAGCTATTCAGAGTCTACTCTTTGGTTTCCCTTCATATTACGAAAGCAAAAGCTATTAGTAAATCTTATTAGTTTCATGCTGGTCTCTTGAGATTTTTTCCACCTGACTACTTTGTGTCCCTTAAAAGATAATTCTAAACACAGTGTGATATTGATTGTTTCAAAGCACTAATGTGAACTGATCAAACACATTGAAATAAATTTTTACTGTATACATAGTCAAACTGAAGACTAAGATCTGTCAACATCAGAGGTTAATAATTTCCACTTTACTAAAAAATTAACATCTAATCAGTAACTCAAGAAGCAAACGGAGCCCTACTTACATTTGTAATCATATGGTCTCTGGGTAATGTTACAGTGAATTAGCTGCAGAAACATCAGGAAAGTATGAACTTCAAAGACTGTGAAGTCTGCAGGTATATTATTTTGATCGAAGGAGGAAAGAAAATAACTCCCTTTTCTGTCTTTTCGCATATTCTTTGTGTTCCCTCTGCTGCAATGACTAATAGTAATACAAGACCATACATGCTGATTTCTTTTATGCACTGAAAAATGATACCAGATAAGAAGTGAGACTAGAATTTGGTTGCTTTACTGAAATAGCTAGCTATAAACCTTTCTAAATACTGCACATATTATTTAATGGAAAGGTACTGTAAGTTGCAATCTTGAGTGAACCTGATGAGATTTTCCCTTCCAGAATAGGAGCTGAGATCCTGAAATGTCTCCCTGTATTTCCCTTCACAAGATGAGTTTTTAAGGCACAGTTTCATTCTCTTCACTCCTGCAACATCAATCTTGTTGTGCAGGAAAACAAAAGTCCTCCTAGGCTTCAATATTTACTCCTAGTTCATTTGAACATTTCAGTTAAGGTGATCAGAACTAAGCACCATAACTAATTCCTCCTTTTCAGTCAGTTTTTTCTCCTGTGCTAAGATAAGAGACGGACCATGGCTGGCTGATTCCCCCAGAGGGATGAAAGCCTTATACGTCTTTCCTGCCTTCCCTCAGCTAATAAATGTCAATTGCCATAAGTGGCCTAGTGCTGTCTGCTAATTATACTATCACTTATACGGTTTAACTAGATCAGTGTGACAGCATGAACGTAGTTAGGCACAGAACCTGAGAATACTGTAAAAAAAATATTTAAAAAATTGGTTTCCTTCATTGAATATATATATACACACAGTTATAACAAAAATAGTTTTGGTTTAAAATGAAGGGGCAGACTTATTTTCATTTCACAATCAAAATTCCAGCACATACCATCATGTTTCCCTAGTAATAATTGCTTTGGTGAATGATATGAACTGCACATCATTAGTTCCATAACTCCTCCTGATTGTCAGGTCCTTGATATCAGACAACATTCACTATGGCAACAATATTACACAGTCATTCTATCTCTGTAGTAGTAAGAAAAAGAAGAAAAAAAAAAAAAAGGTGTTACTAACAAGAACTAGAAGAGAGAATTATTATGACAATACAGAATTAACCACCTTGGTAGAACTAATGAGAAAAAATGCCTTCATTTTTTATGTAGTCATAAAATTGTTTGTCTGCTATCATCTATGCTTTTGAGAAATGAGCATTTTAATTTTTTTAACATAATTTAAAGGTTTCTTTAGCTGGGTGTACATCAAAGTGTACCAAAGGAACAGGAAACCTGTCACTGACTCTAAGAGGTTTGGGACCAAAGATTAATTTTATAGACAGTAGTAGGAGAAGAACAAAACTTATTTCACTATCAAACACAATCATCATCTCACTTCAGTATCATACTAGTGTCAACTAAACTATATGGGTTTGATCAGAAAAAAAATTATATTTACTACCTTCACAGAGCCATTTTAAGTTGTATTACATTATACCACTCTTCTTGTGAAGCTTCCGTAAAAAGAAGCATCTCCTGGTTACAAAATCTCCAAGGCTACGACACATGACGTGTTTTGTGTTATCCATTTGCTTGTCCCATAGACAGTATTTTTTAAGTCTATTTTTCACAGGCAGTATCACAGGATTGCCAGGGGAAGCCACCACGGTAAGAGCTGTGCAGTTTTCCAGTGCTTTAGCTGTAACGAAATCAAAAGAGAATGCAGAGCCTATTGTAGCACTCAACATACCCACAATCAAATGATTTTAAACAAGGAGATGGTCTTATGTGTACATCAGCAACTTCCACTCTCACAAAATTGAGGTGAATTTCATCTAAGTGAAAAAAAAATTCTTTCCAACAGTTGCTACCGTTCACACTTGAAGGATGGTTATTACAAGGAAATGTGAAGTGTGTTAGTGAAGGGAAATAGCTAATGTGACATAAAAGTAAAAGTAGCACGATGACCTACTTTTGTTGTTCTGCTGAACGGTTATGTTTTCTCTTGCCTTGAGAGACTGTGAATATCATTACTTACAGTACCAGACATACTACATGCTTACCTTCAATGACAGATCAAAGCATTGAGGTAATCCAGGGACAACAGGATTTAGCTGTGGTGACAGTTGTACACAATGAAGCCCTGTGAGGAGGTCACTGCATACAAAGGATAAGAAAATAATATAAAATATGGTTGCAGGTGCAGTGGAAGACATTGAAATTATCACAAACATGAAGCCTGAGGCAGAACGAATCACTCTTAGAGGGGCTCCACCCGATTCCCTGGTGGCTACTATGTCCCACTAAGTATCCTGACCTTTACCACTAAGTGGACTAAGTGAAGGGGCTGAACTGCTTACAGGATAGTTAACAAAATGACAGCTGTCAGAAAATCTACTCTTCTAAGTGGCTGTGTTAAGAGAAATTGATGAGCAAAATATTAGCTTCTTTTAGAGAACAGATTCCTTTGATCGGTCAGTTGGCCACGTGTATGCAGCGGTAATATACAACTATCATAACGGGTGTCTATGTATCCTCCAAAAGTTCTCACCTATGAAGATTTTTAGGCCCAGAAAATTCAGACAACCTTGTTTCTTGCACTTTAGACTCTCTTGAGCCATTCACAGCTATGAACTTAATCTTTGCTAGAGAAAAGAAGCTTTTAAAATGAGGTGGGAACTGAATAAGATTATAAAAGAATAAAGTTTGCTCTATGATGAGCCCAGAGTTCCTGACACTATACTTTATGGACACTGAGGTATTTGTTATTCAGTAACCTTTAGTGCACTTCCTAGTGTAAAGGACATAAAATATCAACCAATGCAACTTTGGGGTTTTTTTATTTCATATGACTGCATCTGTCACAAAGGTTAACTTACTGATTAATGGACTCCAAAGATATTCTGTGAAATTGTGTTCAACTTATTGATCATTTTCTGACATTTCCAACTACAAATAAAGCTTTTTTTTTCCTTTCTATAGAAGTGTATCTTCTATACACTTGCTGCCGGCAGAACATGAGAATGTATTTACTACTATGTATAGAAAGAGATAATTAAAGTGGCATCTCCAGTTATTCCAGGATTTAAAATACGTTTTAGCTCATGTTATACCAGCAGATGCAGCACTAGCTTCTGCATCATTCAGCATATTTGTAGCAAAAAGCAGTCAGGGGCTTCAGTTCTGGTAGAAATGAGAGATTGACTCAAGAGATATGATGCCTACCTTAAAATGAACACATATGAAAAAATTGATTCATTTTTCATATTTTTGCATGAATTTGGAATCAGTCTCTAAAATCACTGTATCACCTGTTGAAACATGAATAAGAGCATAATTGAATAATCCCAATTTAAATCAGAGTACTTCATATTACAAAGCAAACGTGCATTCTTACTTTCAATAAAAATCCTGGACACATTTGTATGTGCAGATCTTTATAGAAAGTTTTTTCTTTTAAGAAAAACAAAGTTTTTGGTGTCTGAAACTTTGTAAATTGCCTAGCAACTGTGTAGCATTATATCTGAAAAGTAATCAAGTCTATTCACTATTTTCAATTCTTCAAAGTCTGCTTATTTATATTTAGGATGACACCTATAAAATACAAAGTCTGTAGCAAGTACACAGTATACATAACACACACCCCTCCCCGAAAAGTCCTTTTATTTCTGAAGATAAAATTTTTATCTATATTTCTGGGATACTACAGGAAAAATATTATACCAATAACAATGCTTAAGCAAAAAAAAAAAAGCTCAAATTGTCATATGTCACCATTTAAAAGAATATCACACATAAACTTCTCAACAATTGATACTCTTGTGTTCTGTTTTATACCACATCAAAGGTAAGAAAACTTATTCTACTTTGTAGTGTAGCTAAGATGAAGCAGTTGGCACTATTTCTCATGGTTTAAAGATACAAAAACTTGTTAACATAACTCAACTAAGGCTCTATGATTTGCCATCAACTTCATCTTGAGAGTAACCTTAAAGAAACGGAGGTCAGCTAGTCTTTGTTTTACATGGGTGAGGTACAATTTACAGTTCCAAAACTTTGGATCCACTTCATTTATCACTTTTCTGACAATCTAGAGAGAAAAAACTAAATGTCAACTAGGAAATTTCTGTAATAGCAAAAGATGCACTTTGATTTTTTTTTTACCTCCAGGTGTAATTGTTACCTTGCCAAGACATAGCTCAGCCTTCAATTAGTGGATTTACCCACACTCAGCACATTTTTGGTTGTAGTTAAATATGTCAGGCTTGGGTTTGGACTCATTCAGGTAGGTAGGTATGTAAATATTCATACTGGACTTAGCAGAACATCTTGAGGGCTGAACGTTAAACAGAACCATAACCAACAGACTACGCTTTACATCTCTAAGTGTGAACATAAATGAGACACACATGCAAACTCAAACTCTACACAGGGCCTCAGCTTCTCTCTTTTTGGTAGAACAATGCTGGCCTTCCAGTTTAAATTTCTGAAACACTCAAGAATGTTCTTCCTACTCATTTAAGGACTGAATTCTGACAGTTGACCCACGAGAAGTGAACTCTGTCAGCTAATGATTGCCAAGTGGACAGGAGTGAACCAAGACTAATGATATTAGACAATGGCCAGATAAATGCATGGTGAGCAAAGATAAATGATGTCAGCTCGAAATGGTGACATGATGAAAGGCAAACAATAATGAACAATGTCAAACAGAGATTACCAAAAAGATTAGGATGAGCAATGTCCCATTGTTCGGCCAACAAGTAAATGAAGATAAATGACACTAGACATTGATTAGTAAGTAAATGGACAAAACACTGGTAAGATGAATAACAAAAAGTTGAATATTTTAGTCTTTTTTATATGTAACATACCATACAGCATATCTATACACTACAGTATAGTTTTTCTTCAGATATATTTGTTCTGTAATTCTGGAATTACACAACCCAATATAGTATACATTCTTACATAAACAAATGATTTTCAATTTCACACAAATGGCTTCTGCTTTCAAGGCATTTTGTGTTCATTCTCTATCCCTGAAGACTTGCATTCCAGTTCATTAACAAAAACAAAACTCTGTGGTGCCCTTATGGATTCTGTGGGTTGAGTTTTCTTTCCAAAAAAGTTCCACTAGGGGAGCTAGTCAATACTTTCAGTAAACAGTTTTTAGAAACAGTACCTGTAAAAAACCAAGAACTGTAGCTATGAGAGTAATGGCTGTGAAATAGAAATAAACTTATGTTACTGATTCTCTGCTAGTGATGTTCTCTGAAATGTTGCCCAAAAAACACATGGCAAGTAAAGCCTTTTATGATATAAAGGGAATCATCTTAAGGCTTGTAGCTGGACTGTTTTGTATATGACATATATAAGAAGAGAATGATTCATAAAACGCATGCTTGCTCTGACACACATTAACTTGTTCACCCTTGCACATCAGCTTTGAGAAAGATTATTTTATAGTTTTGTGGAGCACTACACATCAGTGTTAGGGAGTCTGGGATGATCTTAAGAAAACTCACCAAATCTCATATTAACAAACTCAGTAACTGGTGATCAAATGGAAATTACAATTCAGAAGTAGCGAGCCTTGTGCTAGCTGGGTAAAACTCCATTGCCCTGAATCCTGAATAGAGCAGTGTACAACGTATACAAAGTCCTAGACACTTCAAAGTCCCATGTTTAGTCCACCAAGCACAACAGGGGTACCAATATAAGTAATGCACAAAGAGAGGCTAATTTCACTACACAGACACAGGCCTACAATGGTATGACACAGAGCTCTAGCACCTTTGAAACAACACTCACAACCAATTTTACTAAGAAAGCACACTAAAAGAGAGATAACAGACAACTGTTGGGCGGAGCAGGGACCAGAAGTGCAGTGCTCTCCAATCTTAACTTCACTGCTGAATGATGCAGAACCACTGAGAGACATGGAGAGGAAAGAAGTGATTCAAGTAATTCCTGCAATCAAGAAGATTGAGAGGTCTCTATTTAGTGGTGCCATTTCTCAGAAGAGTGAAGAGAGGACCTTTTCTTTAGCTAAGATTTACCTGATGCATTATTACAAGCGCTAGTATTAAGGTAAAGTATTCAAAACTTTTGTACCAGTCCTTATCTGGTCTTCTGAATGGCATTTAAATGACAAATCAGCACGTGGAGATAGGGAAGGATGCCATACAAAAAGTGTGACTGTGTTAGAGGTGCTGAGAAACTGATTCCTACTTTCCTCACCCTGAAAATGTAGATGTGCTTGAAAATACGTAGAAACAATGCAAAATCTGAATTCCTCTTCCACAGCTGTGATGTTTTTGGTTTTTTTAGGTTTTGTTGTTGTTGTATTTTTCATGCTAATGAGCTTCCAGGGGAGGAGGAATCAGTTATATTTCTTTCAGGTTGAAGGTCCAGAGCAGTAAAAAAGAAATACAGGATTGTATAGAATTATAATTTTACTAAGTTATCATATGTGGCTGAAGACAACATTTTAGCAAAAAAAAAAGATTTAAATTATAAATAAAAAAATATAAAATTTCAGACTAAAACACAAAATCAAAATTTTATGAAGGAGGTTCAATGAAGCTGAAGGTATGATTCTTCTTAGGCACCTAAGCTGTAGGCACCTACATCTAAAATCAGCCATCCTAGCTCTGTGCCATAGTCAGCAGAGGAAAATAAGCATATGTGAGGGAAATTAATTTCACATTGATGAGCCCTCTCTGTTAGTGAATAAAAGGAGCTCTCAATGACCAGCTGAAATGTAAGATACCTAACTTTTAAATGTCTACTGAGATAAATTTTAAGGCCTTTGTCGCTCAAGTATGGCAATTTTTAGCTTAACCTTTACAAAAATCTTTGTAAGAAGAAACCATACAGTAAATTAATGCTCACATTTTCAACAATTTGAACATGGAGCTCACGCTGTCTGCTTGGTTGAGCAGAGTCCCCAAAACTGTTGGCGAACAACTCTATGAAAGGGGTCGTGCATAAAGCATCAAATACTATTCCTAGTGAGAAATTTATAAAAAGCATCCTAAATGCCAAGTAAAAGCTTCTTTCTGTGAACGGACGAATAACAATGTTCTTTAAAATTCATCATTCAGTCAGTTAATTCAACTTTGGTAATAAGATGGTAGTTTCAGAACTTGCTAAAAAACAAACGCTAGGTTCAATGCTGGCCACCATGCTGGCCTTTAAGAGTTTCTAATCTGTCCTCAGTGTCCTAACTACAAAAAAAAGACTTACTATCCAGAATGTTCTGTTAAATGACTTACCCACATCTCAAGAAAAAGAAATTGCCGCTTTTAAAGAGTAAGTCATAAATTCCCTTAATTTCAATGCAGCGCAAATCTTTCATGCTTACACATATTCCTTTGAGCATATTTCAGACCAAGTGGCCTTTCCTTTTCTGCTTCTTTACACAATATTTGTGGGTAGTCACTTAAGAATGCTTGAATGAATCATGCTGAAATGCTTATGAATATCTCTTTTCCTCTTGATTATTTATGGTGCAAGCCTCTCTTTACTGAGATATTAGAATTATCTGAGGTAAGCAGACATCTGTGAATTCAGTCCACAAATTGTAGCTTCTTTTTTTTTATTACTAATTTTTCCCCTATATGTGCCTGACCTAGAATAGGGTAAAGATGCCAGTATGAGTCTGAGGACTGATGTGTAATTGATGTAAGACAACCCTATTTCAATAAATTGAAAGGTTCCTTGGCAATCTTAATTAGCAAAGAATCATCCCCTCACGAAGGATGCCTTTTATTTCTTTGTTGGAACAAAATCATCAGATGATACAATACCATGTTCAGGTTAAATTGAAGTGGCATGTTACTCTTCTATTTGTTTTAGTGTCTGTCCTTAATAGGTGCCATATGGCTACTGTAACTTGAACTGTTCTCTTGTGCTACTAAATTGAGATTTTTTTTTTAACTACAACTTCATCCGCATTATTTATGTATACATAATTTCTAATTATTAGAAATCAGCGCACCTTAATTGTTGGACTCAGGTCTTTAGCCGTATCTTCAATGAAATGGATGTTTGCATCAGCTACAGATATGATGCTGTGTGGTGAATTGAATGCCTTTTCTTCTGATGGTTAGAGTAAAATAAGATAGTTTCTTTCTACTGTGTATTGAAAAAGAAAATCAGTGTGAAATTTCATCATCTATTTCTTCATAGCCTTTGATAACAAACTGAAATGTACTTCAGTGATGTGCTACTATAACTGCACGCAAAAGCGTTAATGATGGGGGGAATTAAAAATGGCTTTTAGAAATAAGGAACTTTAAAAATTCATTTATAGCATAGCAAGTATAATTGGTACAAGTTTACAGACTTATTTTACAGAAGTATGCTGAGTTGCCTATTACAGCTTGCTACAGCAATATTTTCCAAAGCAACATTGCACCTCATTCTGGAAGATTCCTTAATTAATTTGAATGGTGAAGCACTGCAAAAATAAAAAACAAAAAACATGTTATGCAACATTTAGTTCCACTGAGCCATATAGCAGCATAATTTTTACCAGTTTCTCTATGTTCCCATTGTGTTTAATTCTATTACTTGTATTAGACTGCAGATGTCTCTGTCTTTTCCCCACAGCTAAGACTGTTCTCTAATATAGTGTAATGGCTACAATATCAGCCCCCAGATCTAAGATAATTCACTTGTTATGGGAGGTTAATAAATATTTTTTTCACATTTCTTTGGAACATTTACTTTCAAACACATACTGTTGGCTGAGGTGTTAATTCAAAACAGTCCTTTGAACAGCTAGTAAGAAAATGAGAAGTAAAATTTAATTTCAGAATGTGTGTAAAACTGTGTAGAGGAAAAAATTATCATTTTTAAAGAATTGTCTACAGATGATTGAAATTCTCCTCATAGCTACATGACAATATTGGACAGAATGGAACCTCATTGCTGTGTCTAAACACCAATGCACATTAGCCAAACTTCTAAGATTCGGCAGAAATCTGCAAAGCAGGTCTGTGTTGTACCTCCTACAACTTGTTGGTTTCAGACCAGCTGTTCTGCTCAGAGCACTTAGGTGCACTAGCATACACCGATAGCTCCACTCATCAGTCCTGCCCCTTAGCAAAGATGTCTCTTCTGATGAAGTTACCCTGCCCTGAGACTTCTAGCGAGTGCTGAAATAGCGGTAATAACAAAAATTCTTTTGCTTAACACATTTTTACAGGTAAATAAATAGACACTGGATGCTGAGGGAAAGGGAGAAGGTTTAAAGTCTGCACTCAAATCACAAAAACCATAAATTTCTCAGCTTTTTCTACTGGTTCCAAGAATTATTCACTCCTTTAACACCAGAAACTTTTTTTTTAAAAAAAAAGATTCTGCTGATATCTGTGCTGAGTACAGGTTGCCATTCTGTCAGACTACAGAAGGACTCATTCCTTCCACTTAATGCTAAGGGTGGCATTTGGGAATAGATGTTTACTCAGAGTGAACAGAGAAAAGAAAGAAATAATAAGTTTATCAGCAGCTGACAAAGCCACACACTGAGATGATTAATATGCATTTGAGTGGAGAACTACTCTTTTTGCTATTAAAATTTGTATTACTTAAATCAGATCTTTCATCATAGTCTTCTAATTGCACTACAGTTTGTGATCATTTAATTATCTGTGTTTTCTTCTCAAGATGGTATCTTGAAAATATATATATACCAGAGTAGTTCTTCACTTTTAAGTGTGACATAGCAAAATGGGTTTCTTCTGGAGAAAACCATTTTCTTCTTGGCCACTTTGGCCAAAAGCAAGTTAATAAACTCAGAGCATTCTCAGTTCTTCATTTGAAAAGTTACATAGGGAGACATCATATTTATAAATTCCTGTTGCAGTTTAAGGTTCACAGGACAAACTTACAATAGGTTCATTACAAATTCCGTGTGTTCTCTTCAGACATTTTAAGCACCCGGAATATTAGCATTTCTGATTTTAGTGGTGCAGCCTTAACAAGAGAGATGTATCCTTGCTCAGTATAAACTGGACGAGGCTCTGGTTGTTTTTTGTTTATTCTGAATGTATCTGAAGAGAGAAAAAATGAAATAGATATCTAGAAAAAAGGAAAAGGGTGACCATTGTACTGTGGCTCACACTGTGACAGACTTCAACTCACCTTTTAAGGGGTCATCTCTTCTTAAAGTGAATGACATGGACAAGGGTTTCCTTTTTTCCTTGTTGTTTGTGCTGCTCCCAATGAGACGATCAGGATTTTTGGGTTCTGGCAGACCTGTTTTGAAAGAAAAACAAATGAAAAAACAGTTGAGTGCCTATACCCTATATTGTATAATAGGGTTTTTTAGGCTTGTTCAGATGAATAGTGATTTGCTGCTTTATTAAATGTCATCTGTTTAGTAGAGAAAACCTAAACATCCTGGGAAATCAAGATTTATCAAAATGGCACTTTGTCCAATTAACATGTAATATAGTTCTTTAAATGGGATAATTATGCATATATTGTTTTCTATCTTTTATGCATGTGTGTTTGTTTATATAAAAACACAATGAAATATAGGAAAAATACATTATAATGTGATTAAATGGAAAATATCTTCAAATGAAATTAGTGATAAAAATTTTCTTTTTCCCTGTGAACTTTTTTTGATATACTCAATGCATCTTAACAATATTTGGTATCATATTTGGCTGGAGATAAGAAATTTGTCTGCTACACTGTGTCTAGAGCACAAGACCTGATGGACAGGTTTCTGAGATAAGTAGGAGAAAAGCTGTGTGTGATAAAGATACATGTACCACTGAAAAAAATAATATGATATAATCATAAGCTGATAAATGTAATTCCTAACAACGTAATACAATTTTCACCTTGGTAAATATTAAACGCATTTAAATATGAAACATTCTTCCAGACAATTTTATTCTTCTTACAGCACCATCAATGGTTGCACCTCTATAATTACATCATTCTTTGAAATATTTTTACAATTACAGAGAAGGATAATATTCCATTAAAGAGGTAATTAACAAGCAGCAGTACCTTAAATATCCTTCTTTATGTGGGGTTCCAGATGTTGTATATATTCATTTCAGTCTGCTCTGACAGCTAATCTGCACCTCATGGTTATGCCAGTCATAATTGAGACTCTTTCCCATTATGCTCTTAATATCTCACCAGATGGTTTGCTTTTGAGAGTAAGAGGTATCAGCATTATATCACAAGAAACCATTATTTGTGCCACTGTATTCTTTATGTTTCTTCCCTACCTGGTGTTATTCTCTATTTTTCATTTTTTACAAGGACATTTTTTCATCCTTTTTTTTTCTTTTCAAAGAAAAGGAAAGATTAACTTAAACACAAACCCCAAAGTATTATCATAAAGGCATTATAGAAACCAGAAATATAATGATTGGAATCTGAATGCTAAACATAGGAAGGTATGTTAACTAATGATAATAATATATTGCTGTAACTATGTATTAACATGTATTTATAGATCAGCTTTCTATTATAACATCATAAATGTAGACAATCATTAACAGCCACCTAAGATCACTGGAAGCCAGTCACTTAAGTTACTTTTACCACTGCTTCGAAGCCACAGATGCAGTGTCAATGTAGCAAGTCAGATCAAGAAATCAATGTCAGTCTTACTGTAGAGCTATTAAGTCTTCAGATTTTATTTTGAATAAGATAATATTAGCTGAAATTAAGTATTTTTTTTTTTCCTTTTGGAGAAATTAAAAACATCCTCTATGCATTACCAAGGCAAAAAAAAAAAGCTCATGAAACACTAACATGGAATAGTGTCAAGTAACAGAAGTGGTTCATGTGCTTGAATGGCTCTGGAGGCCTGATCTCAGCCTTAGAGCTCTTTTGTTTTTGTGCCCAGTATACGGGCTAGAAAAAGGATACTCGTCGTTCAAGAGCAAAAACTCTCAGCATCTTATGCTACATCATATTCACATTTAAATGAGAAAGGGTTTAATAAGATATGCAGAGTTGTTCTGAAGGAACAGGGGGGAAGCCAACCATATTTTTCTTTTAAATTGTATGTAAAAACATTTTACTTAATTACACAATTGTCTCAACTGGCATTTTTTTCACTGACAGAAAAGGAACACAGAAATGTACGAATTAACAAATTGATGAGATGAATGGTTCATTTGTGGCGCATCTTATTTATCAGAATGGGCAGCCGTTGGCACTTCAGGCAGACATACAAAACACACTGCAGAATACAGGTGTTGAACAATTTTTCCATTGGAAAGGTTTCCTCCTTTCCCTCACACGGAATACATTGTGTGCTATCCAGAACTGCCATTTCCAACATTCTCTGGCTCTATGCCTCTGCTCAGTTGTTCATAAATGTGAGCTATTCATCACTTCAAAAAGCCAGCTCAGCATACTTCAGGTTTCCAAACTATTCCACCCCCACACACACACACACATTACATTTGAGAACTGGGGGAAAGAGGTGACTGCAACCCTCATTTCTTATATTGTTGCTCCCAGCAGAAAGGAAATTTACATTTCTAATGTATTTCTATTCTATTATAGTCTATTCTTTATTCATTTTTACACTCTTTAGGAGAAAAAGGTTTTTGACACATTTCCTAAGTCACTTACATGTTAACCCTTCAGTTAAGACAGGTTAGAGCACGACTACTTTAACAGTGTAACTGGTTGAGGGAGGGGTGGTTTGCTTAAAATGGATACGGAACAAAGTTACTATTCATTGTTAGCTGAAAGTGTAGGACTCTGGTTTTCAGCTTAATTTTGTCAACACATTGATTTTTGTTATGGTTATTTACATACAAGTCCAGATTAGTTCCTAAATACTTACTAGACAGTAGGAGTAAAACACAGAGGAGACCTTGAAGAGGAAAAGCGGTGTGATGCAGAAGGCTGCTTGTGTATTTTCATTTTTAAATCCACCCAAACAAATGTTTCCATTCCTGCTGACATTTTAATCCTTTTCTCCTGCTCCTGTAGCTACAAACTGAAAGTAGGTCATGCTGCAGCGTTACCTGTTGTGGATTCTCCGTCATAGTCGGAAAACGAGTAACTGGCTCAGCAAATTGATGAAATTAATTAAAAACAAACAATCACAACACATGAGGCTTTCTTCAGTGCAAAATTAACACTGAAGTCACAGAAGCAATAAATAGGACAGAACCCCTAACAGAGAGTTGACAGAACTCCATAAGGTTGCAGAAGCTCATTTCCGGGCAAAAACTTGAAATTAAATTTTCCAGACATTACATTTCCAGACACTACAGTGCTGAACTTTACATATGAAGCACTCATAGTGATATGAAACCTAGCTAAATAATCCCAGTCATCTGGGAACTGACTGATTACAGTCATCTGGATATTCATAAACATCCATTGTGCTCATTTTTCCAAGACTGGGCTTAAGAGTACGGAGCAATAAAACACGAGCCAGCACTTTACCTGAGCCTATGGACTCAGGACACAAAGAAATTCTACTGAAATTCCATCCATTCTTTAAAAATGTGTTGGATAAAAACTTATCAGTTGTCCTGGGCACACACTTTTTGATATTTGCCAGTCCAAAGATGCATGTTACACAACATATCTGGGACAAATCAGTGCCAATGTGAGAGTGTCAGTGACTTTTTTTTTTAAAAAACATAGGTTTATACATATACATACACACACATACACTTATGCATTTATCACATAGGCAATGTGCTATGTATTACTGTTACGTGGCAGGAGGGGAGAAACGTTATTACTTAAAGTTACAGAGAAGACATTACTAATAGATGATTTTTTAATAAATTCCCTCACTTGGCTAATAAACATAATCTAACTCTATATTACGTGAAATGCAGCTCCTGCATTCCATCTAAATTCTTTAGAGATTTCCAATGACTCCGTAACTTTTAAAATCTTCCAGAGCTATACCAAGCCTTTTGGCACATACTGGGTTGCAAAACAACAATTCACTATGAAATCTTGTAACATCCTCTTTAATTTTGCTACTGGATTCTCTGCAACAAGATACTTTGCCTTCTGTATATTTTGCATAATGTAAACACCTGCATATACTATGACTGCAATAATGAGAAGTTAATTATGTCTTAAGAGTTGCAGGTTCTTAGTTTGGATTTACTCCGAGAAGCAAAGCCAAGTTCCAGTTGCAGCCTGTCAGCTCTCCTTTGAATTGCCACAATAATTAATATCCTTTTCATCTAAAAGTATGCCACCAAAATGGGACAGGTGGTTTAAACTGTTACTAAAAACTGCTAAATATCTCTGGCAATGGTGCCCTAATGTGACTAAAATGGTGGCCTATCCCTTGAAAAATAAACAGTCAAAAGCTTAGTTAGTTTCTAAAAATGCCCTTCTACTGGTTTGTCTATACTTCCACGTATATAGGGGTGGGTTTATATTTATATATCTGTGCAAGCAACAGGAGTGATTTATGAATCTAAAGAAACAAAGGAAAAGATGACTCAACATTTCGAGAATACCAAGGACCTAAATTTCAAGTTCTGAATCATAGCTCATTGTTCATCACAGAACTTGAGCGCAGACCCTCTTCTGATCTTGTAGGTTAGAAAATGTCAAAACATGCATGTCTGTTCAGAACAATACAACAGAGAGGGAAGCAAGGGGGAAAAAAAAGCTACTGGAATCCTAAAGGCTAGCACTAGTTCTGAAAGCAAATTGCATAATGTAACCAACTCTTACTTCCATGTAGCATTGATGATCTGAGGACCATAGAAATTAAATCAGCCACGAACTATTACCAAAGTTTTCCCTTAATATAAGCAAAGCTGCTGTGCCACCTGGTGAACATTTTCATATGCAAGAGTCTCTTTTGCTGTATCTGTCAATATAAAAGACTGTCTCAAGTACTCTTGGTAACTTTTGTTGATGCTTGCATTAAGACGTGAATAGTTGCAATCAGTAACGAGATAGAGAGAGTCCTATCACTACAGAGAACGGGTCTTTTGTCAGTAAATAACTAATGTATTCATTATTTTTCAGCAAAACATTGTTTTAATTTTAGAGAAAGTGAAGAAGCATTATTTGTGGCATGTGGCAAATAATCTACAGGGATAACATATTTGATTAAAATTTCACCTTGTGTTCAGCTCATGAATTGACTGTGATCAATCGTGATCAATGATCAAATTACAATTAGATGATCAAACTTGAAAACGAATCCATTTAGATGATCAAAGATGATCTAAATGGATTCATTTTCAGTATTTTTTCACTGAACACTAAATAAGCCTTGGCCCATCAGCTGTATGAATCAATCTGGTGAAAGTATTTAATAACACTCTGGTATTAAATGCTATTCAAAGTGTTAAATCACAGCCATCAGACACAAAGCACAAAAGATGGGTCATACTCTCAACAAATAAACATCAACCCTTAGAATCAAACATCCAGAAAAAAGTCTTCATTATATATATCTGAAATATATGCTCTGGAAATACATTTTGACAAGTACTTAAAAGTAGTTGTTTTGGCCTACCTTTGCCAGCAGACACCATACTTATGAAACTGATCACGAAAAGTCATTAACTCAATCAAATCAAATTCTTGTCAAAATTACCACAAACCTACACGGGACAGAGACGGGCCTGGCCAAATGTTCATTGTGCTCCTCCAGTAAAGACACACAGCAAAATAAAGAAATGTGGGAATCTCAATAATCTTATCTATAGCATGTAAACATTGCGTAGTGACTATTAACCATGTGTCCTCATCACATATTTTTTTATCTAATAGAAAAAACACTTTTTAATGTTAAGACAGTCTGGACTCAGATCAAATCTTGATTCACATTTCATGCTCTAGAAAACCATCTTTCCCAAAAGACCAAAGAAAATATTTTCAGAATTTTAGAGAAGCTCAATGCTTAAAGTATGTCTTGGCCCAATATCTATAAGGGATTTGAGTATCTCTTAAATTGTTCTGTTATCTTGAATTTAGTTTCAGAAAAGTCATTTTCTTCATATATTGTCTCACCAGCTTTTTTTTGATTCAGTCAACAAACTGATCCTCTTTTTAGAATTGCTTAATTTATATTTTCTATTGTCTTCTGTGTAATTTCAAGTGCTGGACCTGTCCCTGCTTATTTAATGCTTTCACATTGAAGGCAGGCACTTTTCTGTATAACTTCTGCATAAGAATATAACTAAATTAACACCTTTATATAGGCATCTAAATTATTTGGGCAGGATAATGTGTTTTCTGATAGAAAGCAGTATTAGATTTTGGACACCTTAATAAACTTTTTGAATAATCCAGAAATGTATTTTCTACAATACTTTCACTAGGTGAATAACAGCAGTATAAGTGAGTTATAGTTTTCAACTTTGCTCCCTTTAGAAATCGTTTTTCATATACTAACCAAATAATATTTATTCACAGGAACATAAATCTTTTTTGGCATAGATGAAAAGATTACATAAGATGGCAGGTATGCTATTAGCCATTATAGGCTTACGAAGGCTTACTTTTCGGTATCTAAGGCATCAGTTCTTTATAGAAAGGAAGCTAATTAAAATTCAAAATTTTATGAGGAAAGAAAACATACATTTTCCTTTCCTAGAAATTAAAAGTTTCGGGATGAAAAAATTGTCTTTGCTAACAAGGCAAACTGAAGGTTTTATTTGGATAACATACAGGAATTTTCTGTATTTTTCTTTCTTTCCTCTTCAGAAAATGCTCTCTCCTCCTCAGCTGCCAAGGATTCTTGACAATGTGGATATCTTAAGTTTGTCCTTCATCATATTTGCAAACTTTGTGTGATAGCAGGCTATGGGCATGAGTCAGCATACTACAAAGTATTATTGTCAACTTCCAGGTGGGCATGGTTGTATAAGAACTGTCACTTGTCTTTTGCTTACTCTTATATGTGACATATATCCTTTATATTATCAAGAATAAGGTTACATTATTCTGTTTAAAAGAGTCTCATTAACCAGCAACCAGTTTGTTGCCACCAGTACCATTTCTAAGGAGTGAAACTCTAAACTTCAGGGACTGATTCTGACCATTCACCAGTTTTACACCAGGTAGAGCCAACTCACTTCATTGAGTTAACTATTGATGTGGATGGAAAATGAGAGTGGACACTAGCAGATGTCACTGGGGTATGCTCCTTTTTAGGGGATGTAAACTGCTTTTCATATAGCCCACATCTTTCAGGATTTTGTAAATCACATTGTCAGTTAAAAGGCATCATCTTAAAGTCTATCATAAATTTCGACATCTTGAGCCTGTCATTAATTTCAAACTCCACAGACATATCATTCTTTCTACTTTCAGAAAATACTCGCATGAAAACTCTTTGCACTTTTACTTACCTTTCTGCACCTTTTTTACTAACAAATTTCACCAATACTGGTGCAATGCAGATGCCATTCTGGAGCTCTACTCTGGGTACACCTAAGGCCATGGAAAGCTGTTTTTGCACCATAGTTACTTCTGTGAGTTGGCTGCTACTGACAACAGCTTTTCTGTTTATACTGAAAAGTGATGAATTAGTTGTTTGACTGACTGAGCTTCTATGGTTGGAAATCAATATTAAATTGGTTTTTTCATCAATTCAGGCTACTAAAATACAGACATATTAATAAAGTCATTACGAAGAAAGCATGTTTTAAAGACGTAAGAAATACAACTTAAAAATAACATTTTATTGCTAGAATTACAGTACATTCATAAAAGAGTTACCAGAACTCAGTGCTAATATCAAATTCTGTGTTAGACTTTCAGGGATATCAAAAGAAATACGCCTCCTTTTTTTTTTTTCCCTTTTACAGCCATTACAAAAAAACCAGCATTCATCATACACACACTATTTCTCCAAAACAATTTAATGTATGGAAATCACTATCATGATCAATCCTGAAAGCATCTGGGAAGGTGAACTACACACCATGCAGATTGTGCTCACCTAGCAGAGGCATAAAATGCAGCAAAACAGATCTATACTTCACTCTTTTTGTGGAAAATGCTATTGACTTCCAAAGGGTAGAGAACTACTATAAAGCTAGAATTTCTTTTGGAACAAAGTAAAAGCAGGAATGCACTTATGCCTACCGTGTGCAAAGGAAAACATGTTTATCACATTAAGACACTAAGGCTGGAGATACGCTTTGTCATTTCGCTACAAGCAAATCCATGCATCTAGGAAAAAAAGAAAGCATGCTGTCAGACAAGATACACAGGAGGTCTGCGCAACAACTGCGGTTGATTCTTTTTCATAACAAGAAGACACGGTTCATTACAGTTGGATCATTATCATACTAGAGAACTGAATCCTCCAAGAAGTAAATCGTTGTTTATTATGTCTTAGAATTGCTTACAGAACAGTTCTTCAGTTTAAACCAGCTCTATCCCACACTTGAGGGAATTCATCTTACGAACCTACTGAACTAAAATGTAAGATTATGCACTTCCTTTACCAGACAGGTACCCAGGCAACTTCTTAATGGCAGATACAAACAAACAAACAAAAAAGGTTTGTTTTTGTTTTGGTATGATTATAACTCACATTCACCTTTTATATGCTACCCAACGATGAATCTTAAATTCTGCAACAAAGACTAGTTATTTTGTGAATGAACAGAAGAAAAATTCTCTTGGAATTTGTCACATTCTTCAATATTGCCATTCAGAGAAGTGCAAACACTTGTAAAATACTTGTCAGTTAGGTCATGGGACAGAATTCATGCCTCTGTCTTCCCTGACTCAGAGATTTAGAATCGGGCTTTTAGTTAGTGCTCATGCAAAAGGCTGCACTATGAAGTATTTCAATGATGAATGTGACACTTTAGAGGTTCAATATTGTTTGCAGTCAGACTTGTAGTGAAATTTCCTCAAGTTTCATGGAAGAAAATGCATCCTTTCATTTCTGCACAGGTAAGCTGCAGTCTATTTTCATGTGGCAACAAGCACAAGTGTTTTTAAAAATATAAAGGATAAATAGCTCATACATTCGTGTATTCTATATATGAAGTGACATGAAATAAGACATACTTTCCTTGTCTACATAATAGGAGCATTTTTATTTGTGTTTCTGGAAATTAGTATTGTCTTAAAAAGTAAATAAACAGAATAGGAGAAAATCTTCCTCAGATAACCAGCAGTGTCTAAGGGAGATCATGCCAAATGGCTGGATGGAGCCGTTTCATTCCAAAATCAGGCAGCAAACTGCAATACTCCAGAAGGGTATCAGAGCCCTGAAGGCTGTGATGGTTACCGGGCATCCCATAACCAGGCCTATCTGGGTTTCCTGTGCCAGCTTGCTTTGTTAGAATAAGCCATAAGCGGTCTGGTTTTTGTCCTCAGCCTACCAAGTGCTGCAGCTCCATGATTTCTAGACCACCTTGCTAGCAAGCATCTACCCACAATTTAATGTAAAACTTCATTTTAATTCTTCAGAAACAGATTTTGCCAAGAGAGTACTTTGTTATAAAACAAATTACAGTTTTCTATCAAAAGAAGCTTTTGGTTTTGTACCACCTGTAAACAGTCTTAGACTAGATTTGGACTAGCTCCAAACACGTGTGTAAAGGCAGACTCTAAAGCTGGTTGTTCCCTCCAGTTGCAACCACACTTTTCTACTAGACAGATGAGATTCAGCTCAATAAATGTTCAGAATTTAAAAATTAAGCAACAAGCTAGCCACTTAGATTTGCTGAATAAGTCAACGGCAACTCAGTTCTCTAGCTCTAGCTGGAATACCAATTACTAGCTTAGACTACATACCTAAATTTCAGATGACTAAAAATAGACTAAATTTATCCAAATCTAAGTGAAGGCTTTGCATAAAAGAACAGAGCCAGTACTGAAAACAAGGTGCATGCCATTATTGCCAAAAAATTTACAAGTAGCAGGAATACAATTTCACATTTTTATAGCCTCATCTGTATAAACATTTTTATAGTCACTTCTATAAAAGTGTCTAAAAGTGCTACATAAATATTAATGAATTAACCTCCCCTGCATCCACATAAGGTAGGTATTATTTTTTTTTCACATTGTATAGCTGGAGAAACAATTGCAATAAAGCTAAGCTCTATGCACAAGTCCAGTTAGCAATTCCGTTAGAGAACCAGGAATAAATAATCCTGGACCCTTGTTAGTAGACTACATACCTCAAAGAGAAGTTATCTGTCAAGCCATACAGGTCTATGACTTCAGAGTAATGGGATTTCCAATGCCTTTTCCCTTTCCACAGGACAGTTTTCCAAACCGAAACATTTCTAAAACTCTTCACACCCAGAATAAACATGGTGGTATTTTTTGGTGCTGGATTTCCATAGCTGAAAATATTCATGCAGTTGTTGAAAGTGGTGGTGCACTTTCCCTACTCTACTGTAGAATTGGTATAGAACGATAGAATGATTTGGGTTGGAAGGGACCTTAAAGATCATCCAGTTCCAACCCCCCTGCCATGGGCAGGAACACCTCCCACTAGACCAGGTTGCTCAAAGCCCCATCCAGCCTGGCCTTGAACACCTCCAGGGATGGGGCAGCCACAGCTTCTCTGGACAGCTTGGGCCAGTGTCTCCCCACCCTCATAGGAAAGAATTTCTTCCTAATATCTAATCTAAATCTCCCCTCGGTCAGTTTAAAATTGTTACTCCTCATCCTATCACTACACTCCCTGATAAAGAGTCCCTCCCCATCTCTCTGCATGATGTTATTTTTAACAGGCCAAATACACTACATGCACTACACCTAGGAGTTTATATAGCTGTGCTATCTCCAAAGGCAGTATCAATTTCATGAGGCAGAGAATTTAAAGTATGTTGTGGAGGAGACCTCCCTGTTTTTAAAAAGACTTTGATAATTTATTTTTTTCTTTTTTTTCTGTTAGTCCTGTAGATGTCTTTCAGACATTTTCTGGGTGAACAAACGTGAGACTGTAAATTCAAGAAAGACAAAAAGATTTCAAGGAGAAAAAGTATGAGAATCAAAATTAATTCTCCATAAACAGAAATTACTAAAGAAATACAACTCTCTCCAGCAAAACAAGTTCAAAATCAGAAACAGGCACCAATAATCTGAACTGGCAACAAAGAAAAGACGAAAAATGTGTCAAATTTCCACCGCTCTGAGAATCTTAGCACCCAGCTTAGGCTCTTGAACACAGGTTGCCCCCCCGCCCCAAAAAGTGACAAAAATAATAAAACCAAATCACATAACAGAGCTACCCTTCTCAAATAACAGAGCGTGCAAGAGTTAGTAGGAATCTTTCCAAATAAGTATTTTCTCCTGAGTGCTCTTTGAGAAGACAATTACTTAATCTTGGAATATGGCTTGGAAAAAGCATTCTATATTGTCACCATTCATTTTAAAGGTTGCTTTTTCATCCTTCCACTCCTGTTTTGTTTTTCATTTTTGTCACTATCTTCCTTTTGTAATCCACCAAATTCAAATCCAAATTGGCCAAGATACTAAGTGCCATTGAAAATATACATATTTTACTTATGACTCCCATCCAGCATTTTCCATAATCATTTAACTGAACAATACCTTGGATGAACAGTGCATTTCTTATGCTCCAAATCGACTTTTTCCCATTAATTATGTCATAAGATAGTAAGAGATACATTTCTTCAAACTCACGTAAGTTAAATATGACTATTTTCCTATATTTTAAAGCAATAACTGGTAGATCCACTGTGAGTATGTACAACTCCAATACCAAACTTTTATTTCAATTTTATAAGGAACTATAAGATATTGATACATAGAGAAACATGAACTTGATGCAAGGTTGAAATGTTCCACCCAGAAACATACTGAAAACCAGATTTTTTTTTTTTCTTTTGGTATCTAAGGGAATTTCTGACAGAATCGCTACCAGTGACACAGGTAGCATATTAACATTTCAGACCATGCTTTGATTTATACTGTCTTTAAACCACCTCATTTTGATCTATGTTCAAAGACTTAGAAAGTAAATCCAATGTTGTCAAAAGAAATGAAATTTATTAACTACTTCCAAACTCAATCAAAATTACATTTGGAGATACACTGGTATGCTACTGGCGCCCATTCCCTTGACTTGCTATGAAAAAAAGACACAGCATACTTTCTATGAAATATAGGCATTCAGATATCAGCCAGAAGAGAATGCATCATGCACTGAATACAACTGGATTTAACAGTGGTTAAAAATTAGAATGTGTTTCTGCAAATGCATCTGAGTTCAATGATGTCATTGCTCTTGCACTTGAACATGTAGATTATGTAGCATTGATATAAGAAAAAAAATGAGCCATTGTGTAAGTTAAACGTGAAATCAGTGTGATTTCTCTTCAGCATTTCATTTATTCAAAAATACTGAACTAGATTTTCCTTTAGAGACTGTACAGGATAGAATTAAAAAATTTCCTGACATCTTGATCTATAAATCAAAGTATATTTTTCACAGAAAAATTATGTCTTCAATTGTGACTTGAATATAAAACCAGAATCTGATACATTATATCTGTATAGGGAAATTCATGCATTCCACAAATACATACAAGATGAACTTAATTCCAGATAAAGTCAAAGATTTTGCTGACTACAGTAGAGAGAGAATTGGGTAACTAGGCCAAATCCTACAGTGCTTATTTAGGATTTAAGCTTATGAGAATAGTCTGTAGGTGATTATTATTATGATATAACACAAACCTATTATTTTCCTAAGTATTTTCCAAATGCACAGGAAGAAAAAGGCCTGTGATTGACTTGCTGCTCTAAACAGTGGCTTGATATATGTGGGAAGAAGATGACATGACTTCACAAAAATCACACATCCCGTTACTGGCAGAAACAAGAGAAAGGACTTTGCTTTCTTCCAGAAGGACACGGCCACTAAATCCAGAAGATTTTTGTGTAGCACTTGCCCAGCAATGATGCCAGCGAGCACCAAAAGGGAATTTGGGGATCTTGGTACATTTCCATTAATTAGTATTGAAGTACATCGCTTGGCTTCCTCATTACGATATGTCACAGAATTATCCCAGTCTCAAAGGCAGCTACATTTTTTCACTGTTTTAATTTAATTTTATTTACTTATTGTCACTTTGGCAGCAATAATAACTTTCTGAACATGATAACTTGCCTAGATTCTTTTGTTGTTCTTTTGGGGACTCGGTAATTTTTCCTGCTCAAATACCATTAGTGCTGTTTATTTCTGATTATTAGACATTGCAGAGTTTCACTCTGTTCTCTTATGAACTCGATGACAGAGTGGGGAGTAATTACCCGTCATTTTCATAATCCTTCCATACGATGCAACAGGATTTTTTTCTTTGTTTCTTTTTCTTGTGTTTTCTGCAGCACTGGGCTTTTAAGTTGTGAATCACCACAAGAATCCCTCTCAAAAGACTCTCCCCTTAACATTTTGGTCTAAAACGTCAGGACATCACTTCTAACATACCTTTCCCTCTTATCCCTCCCTAAAGACATTTTGGATTAGACAGGCTCAGGGAGGCTTCTCCTTTGACGCCTCATTGAAACATTTACCTTTTCATGCTTTGCACAATATGAAGCACTTTCACTTCATCTCTATGCAGTGAAAATATTGGTTCTTCCTGACTTTCATAAAATATATGTGGGTTTCTCTTTTCTGTTGCACTGTTAATTCTTTTGAATTATAAAAGGAACAACTTCTTATTAGGGAAGTACGAGCTTACTGAGATCAAAGCCCTGTTTTCAGCAATGTTAAGGTCCCTTTATACTAGCCTGACTGTGCAAAGGTACTTTAAAGCAAGTCTCGTAGTCTCACACTAAGAAAATTCAGGGACACATTTTTTAACATTTTGGCATGAGATTTTGATGTTGTGTGACTAGTGGGCTGATTCTTTTCAGATTAACTGTATTTTAAAAAAGGAAAGGCATCTATCCTTGCTATATACATGTTTAAAAGGAAAATTTACAAATTTGCTTGGGGAGATTATTGTTCCTTTAGCATAGCGGATCCTTCACATGTTTTCATTTTATGAAATTAGAAAGAATGTGCTGCGTCACAATTATCCTTAGTAGCTGCATCTATCTGATGAGCAAAAGTAACACGTATTAGCTGGCACATCTGTCTAAGAGAAATTCAGTCTGAGGAACTTTAAGTTCACTGTTGCTGATTTCTAGGTTAAGCTTAAGAAATTTCTAAAATATGGAAAGTTCCAACAAAACATGTTCATATTTAGTATATATGAACATAATCAGATTAAATTTACAGAGGAAAAAAACTATAACATAAATATGGCTTTTATATTGTAATAAAAGATTACAATTGTAATCTGGCTGTAAAAGCTGAATTAGATAAAATAGACATTTGTCTATAGAATTTTTTCATATCAAAGTGCTCCACAAGACTCAGGTATCATTATTGAGCTAACAAAACAAATAGAGTGGAAAATGGAGTCTCAGTTTCATGCTGCCTTTAGAATATTTTGGGCTTCACTACATGATGGGTACAGGCAAATGTAGGAGAGAGGGAAGACTAAATCCATCTTATATCTAGATGCAGTTTGGTTGTATTTGTGTAGCACTATAGCAAACTAAGTAGCATGATGAAAACATCCTAGATTTCTAAGAAATTCTAATACAGATAACTATAGTTTCTAATGTGAGATAAAGGAGTCATTATATTATTACAGTAAAGATAACAGAACATATTATAGTCTTATTTTAAAACCTATATTTTTTATTAAATTATTTTTAATTTATTTTTTATTAAATCCAAATGTTTTCTCAAGGATAGACTTCATACTTTCAAAATGTCACTAATGAATTCAGCCCAGGATCGTTTCTGTAATAATAAGTAATAAAAAAGTCATAACATAAAAAATTGCCTAATTTTGCCTGTGAAAAGGAAAAGCAAACGGACCTTCTTTAAGAATCCCTTTCCTGAGTATTCACAGATGAAAATTAAATGAAGTTTAAAAAAAAAAAAAAGGTATTGTTCGAAGATGTTGAAAGACTGTTCTATCAAGATTGTCTATACACAGATGTTTGAGTGGATTTGCTGTTTAAATAAAGGCCAGAAGTACTCTGGTATTTTAAAATTCCTAAGTTCTCATATATTAAGATGTCAAGTCTGCAACAATCAGAATGATACCCAGACAATGGGCTCACTACAAAAAGTTATCCTATTCTCCCTGGTACGGATGGTGTCTGGCAAATCCCTTCTGTTTTAAAAATCTATGAAAAATCAAGATGCTAATCTAGTCCACAGACAGACTCCCAAATCTGCCTCAGCTCATTTGCATTGCGTAGCCTTAAAGATACAGTTACCAGCAAAGTAAGCCTGTTCTTTTTTATCCAGAATGTTGGTTTTTTTTTTTTTTTTTTGAAACTGAAAATAAATTCAAATGGAGTAAATAAATAAAAGGGTATGGATAGCCCCTCATACTGTTAACCTAGTGTTGGAACTTTCACTTTGGAGAAAATTAAAGCTGTTCTGCTTGTGGCGGGATAGGGTCAGACTCGGGGGAGTCCTGATGCGAGTTTTAAGCCGCTGCTGCTGCTCTGTTGCTCCGCAAGGCAGACGTATGACAGGGTTCAAACACTGTCTCAGTAACTATCAGCCCCTGCCACATTCAACCACCATCTGAGTCAAGAAACCCAATGTTCTAACCTCACTATTCCTATTTATTACCTGAAAGTATATTATGTTATGTTTTGGACGCTTTTTTAATTTAAAATTAAATGTCAGTTTGATGTCTAGTCTTCATTAAACCCTTCATTTTCTTGGAGAATCACACTCTCTGTAGACGACATGATCATCTTTCTGTTCGTTGTAAACAGAAGTAACGGCTGCAGGCATGGCTTGTATCATTTCATTATAATTCTGCAGAAAGGGACAGTAGGCCTGATTAAGTCTAGTTAACGCTAACAACCACTGTCGTGTCAATAAGCATTCACTTTTGTTTATTTTAAGGTCCCAGGCACATTTTACATAGAATCCTGGAACACAAGGAAGGCAAGGCACTCTGAGATCATCTGGTCCTTTCCCCATGCCCAAAGGAAGGACCAGCTATAATTTCATCTGTCGTGATAGACACTTGTCTGGCCGCCCACCACTGTCTGACCTTCAGCGGTGGTGACTCTATAAGCACCCTAAGCAATCTCTTGTCTTACTTTCTCCAACGTCTAATCCAAATCTCCCTGGCTGCAACTTAAACCCATTACATCCTCTCTATCTAAATAGAGAGTATTTTATTCTTTTCTTTTCTGTATCACTATTTTGCACCCTTGAAAAGTATTACTACGCCTCCCTTCAGCCTTTTATTTGAAACAAACAAAATGTAAAATGTAAAATCTTTTCTAGAATCTGATACTCTTGCTTCTCCATGCTACACTTTCTAATCAATACATCTACCTTGAAATGGAGCGCTCAAAATCAGACACAATCTGAGAGCTGTGTGTTGAGCAGAACGAGAAGTTAAACCACACATCTCTTTATGCTTACGTACAGCTTCTTTGAAACAGGATTGTTTATTGCATCCTGAGAACACTATGTTTGCCCCTTCTTGCATATTTTGACACAGTTGTCCAACATTTAGTTTACGTGGTTCAACACAGATTCTTTGCATACTGCAGTCTGCTATAGAGCTGATGTCTCGGTGGTGTTTTCCATACTGTATTTTCACAGGGAGTTAATTCTGCCTGGGCACCCCTGTCCTGCTGAATAGCGTTTTTTATGGTTGGTTAAGATCAGTCCAGATTCTCATCCATTTAGACTACCCAAGCATGGTTTCCTAATCAATGTTGCTGTAGCACTTTTTTTTAATATCTAATATTAACTGTATCAAAAGATATATAACAAAGATTGTACTCTACCCACAGAGCCTTCTGTCTTATATAAAGAAATCCAATCCCACTGACATGGATCATTATTTAAAAAAATGTGTTGGCTCTCATCAATATTGGTATCTTACAGGTACCTATGAGAAGTGAAATCAAGCCAACTGGTCTGCAAATCATAGCTCCTGTACTTTACTTTTTTAAGGAAGACATCAATTTTGCTTTCTCCCAGTATTTTATCTGCCTCTAACCCAAATACAGTTCTGATATTTACTGTGGAAATACCTCTCAATATTAATCGAGAGTATGGGTTCCAACATGATTATGTTCTTTATATTAATACAAAATTCCAAGTAGTTCTAAATCAGCAGAAAGCTCTGAAAATCAACATTACATAATACAATATTATGGTCACCAATATGGTAACTTAAAATATACTTATTCAAATAAACCTACATGTAAATTAACTTATACCTTTAGATATTAAAAATAATTTCTATATGCATGAAAAATGTTCTGCCACAGTTTACCATTTAATCAGTCTGGGTTTTGTTTGTTTGGGTTTGCTTTTTTTTTAAATATATAAGGACACTGGGGAAATTTCTAACTTATTACAGGATACTTGTTAAAATACATTTTTAAATATTCACAATGAATATCCATAGTACTAAAGACTAATAAATCAACTTTTAATACCTGAATTCTTTTGAATCCCACAAGTTATCTGAAAGTGAGATTAAGACCTCAAAATTTATTAAAATATTCTTTTTTCAAGTATATTGTCAGCATTGCAGTTTGTTATTGACCCAAAATTTTTCATTTATAAATGCTTGTTTTTTAATGGTAGCAACAGCTATGGTCTGATCATTACCAAAAGCTTCATTTTTGAAGGACGGTACATGATTTATTCTGCAACACGTTTTTCAAGAAATGAGCTCCAAAATAATTCACTTTCCTAAACTGTCCACCATTTCTAAAATCTACATTTTTCCTTATTCAAGGACAACTGCTGGTTTTACGACCAAAAAATGATGATAAAAAAGGCAATTATAGGCTGTGTTGTAAGTGGTTAAACTTCCACAGAACAAGGTTAGGATTTTGCTAGCAATTCATTTTTCTTCCAGGAGAATATAACAGATATTCAAGTACAAAAGACAGGTGCTTAACAGAAAGTAGACAAAATGCAGCCAGAAAAATAGGGTCAGCTTTTATAACTGCCCTAAGGAACTGAGCACGTTTATACAAGGGTTCAGTTTGGATCATTCCCTTTAAAGAGTGATTAAGCTTTAATTCAAGGCAGGCACATGTAGAATTGAAATTTATATTGCAGATTAGTGTGCTCTCCTACCAAGATGCTACAATAAGTGGCACAAGCAGGTAGTCCACTTCGCGGAGAGAACAAAAACAAAAAAAAACGTATAAAAGACTATGCAACATTCACTTTGTAGTAACTGCTTCAAAAATACATTTTTGTAGATGTGCATTATAGTCGTGATTTGTGCTTTCTTCCCATTTTACATTACACATTAATGGAAAATTGACCTGTTCATAATAATAACCAAAAGCTGTTTGAGTGACTATAATGCATTCTTATTTATGCTCTGTTACTTGAGAAGAACACCTAGTACCTCACCTGCTCTAATATAATCCAATTATGAGTAGCACAGGGCACATCCATCACATCAGGTATTGTCGAACACCACATGGGCAGAGAGGAACCTGATGTACTTCAATAAGTGCAAGTGTAGGGCGCTGCACCTGGGGAGGAATAACCCCATGCACCAGTACAGGTTGGGGGCTGACTTGCCAGAGAGCACCGCTGAGGAGAAAGACCTAGGAGTCCTGGTGGACAATAGGATGACCATGAGCCAACAATGTGCCCTTGTGGCCAAGAAGGCATCCTGGGGTGCATCAGGAAGAGTATGACCAGCAGCTCAAGAGAGATTATCCTCCCCCTCTACTCTGCCCTGGTGAGGCCCCATCTGGAGTACTGTGTCCAGTTCTGGGCTCCCCAGTTCAAGAAGGACAGGCAACTGCTGGAGAGGGTACAGCAGAGAGCTACAAAGATGATGAGGGGCCTGGAGCATCTCCCTTATGAGGAGAGGCTGAGGGACTGGGTCTTTTTAGTCTGGAGAAGAGAAGGCTGAGGGGGGATCTGACCAATGCTTATAAATACTTAAAGGGTGGGTGTCAAGAGGACGGGGCTGGTCTTTTTTCAGTGGTGCCCAGTGACAGGACAAGAGGAAATGGGCACAAACTTGAACATAAGAAGTTCCACCTAAACATGAGGAGGAACTTCTTTACTTGGAGGTTGGCAGAGACCTGGAACAGGCTGCCCAGCGGGGTGGTGGAGTCTCCATCTCTGGAGACATTCAAAACCTGCCTGGACAAGTTCCTGTGCAACTTGCTTTAGGTGGACCTGCTTTGGCAGGGGGTTGGACTAGATGATCTCCAGAGGTCCCTTCCAAACCCATGTGATTCTGTGATCCTGTAAGCTGTGGGTGTGGTCTACAGATCTTTAAAACTTTCTACAAAACTCAGAGTCCAGATAGTGAATCCAACAAAACATACATGGGGAAGTAAAACAGCTTTTCTCAAAAAGTGGAACATGATGTGTGTGTGGGCTCCCACGTTCCAGTGCTGTTCTAAACTCCTGCAGTTTAGTTTGGCTCTTGAACCTTAATCTTTTGCTCTTACACTTTGTGTGTGAGGCTTTTCAAGGACAGGCAGTAACCTGTCAGTCAGTCCCTAGATTTGGGTGTCACTACTAATGACACTTCATATTATTGAATAGTTTTCCTTTGAAACAGACTTTTATGTGCTTCTCACGCAGTTTTGAAAAGAAAATGTGCCTGAAGCATGTAGTGAAAGAGCAAGGCTGAAAGGTACAGATTTTATTACTTGATGCCACATTCTATTAAAGCTTTAATAATGGGCACTTATACTAAGCTGAAAATGGTACTCTGGCATGCTTCTCTCATACAGGAATGTAAGAAAAAGAACTGGTCTTTCCTTGGTAAAACATACCAACAAATGCAGCAACATTCTTAAAAGCTCTTGTTACACATAATGTATTTTTGACTCTGTACAAAGTGGATCCTTAGGGACTTTTTTGTAAAGATCAAGCAGATCATTAGGAGTCCCTCTAAAACATTTCATATTGACTTTCTTATTTTCTGAAGCAGCGGCTTTCATTTATGTTCTCATCTTGGTGTACTTGACAGCTACCTTTCACACAATTTTCTGATATAAATGCAAGCCACAGACTAACATGGAAACAAAAGAACAAAATCTTGTGCCCATCCAAAGCATGTTGATCTTTCCAAAACTTTTACCACCATGAAGACTGATACCTCACCTGCCCTTTGGACAAAATCATGTTCCATTCATAAGATTTGATACAGAATGTTAGTATTTTAGCAATCTGTCCAAGATGTTCACATTTTAGAAAGACTTTTGCTAAGTTTATGTCATGAATATTTACCATAGGCTTCCAACTGTGTAACTCAACTCGCTTTGGTGGATTTCCTTCTTGTCTACATGGGGGCAAATGAAAACAAAAAATATATTAATTTCTGTATTAAAATTTCAAGAGTCTTTAAATCCTTGTTCTTATATTCATGATATGCATCTACTACTTTTGTATGATGTGGAAGCCAAAATCTTAACCATTTCAACATACGTTGTAGTTGAAATCTGAGCTAGTCGTCTACGAGTTGGTCAAGCTAAACTACTAGTCTGTGGCACGCAAAGTGTGCAAGTAATAGGCTGCAGACATGGCTCCAAACAGCCTCTTTGTATGGTCAACAACATATTCCATAGTATAAGCACCACTGAAGTGGATAGTAGTGGTTCCTCAGCTCTAATCATTCATGATGCACAGGGAAGTCTTTCAGCCCAAGCCTTATTCGCAACAGTGGGAAGTGAAGGTGCCCAGATGTGCACATGGCCCAGCCAGCACAAATCTAGGCTATATGCCAGCAGCACCGTGGTTTTGCACTGCAGATTCTGTTAGGGAAACACACAAGTCAACTCATCAAGCCCACTGAGAAGCTAGCAGTAGCTTATTTTTTTTTTTTAACTCAAGATGACAGATCCCATGAGGTTACAAAGTACCAGTCCTGGTTCTAAAAAACAGCTCTTCTTCAGGGTACAATTCAACTTTCAGTATATGGAAAATAACAAAAAATTAACTGTGAACAAATATTTCTATTTGAAATATGGGGTGGAAGCAATTTATTGTTCTTATTTGGTGTATTTTCCTATTCTTATGGGAACCTTCAAAATCTCCACAGTCTTTATTAAAAGTAAAATATTTAATTGGGAAATAAATCAGTCACAATCAGTTCAAGCTGAATAACCCAGACAAGTATTTCCCCACCCTCTGAATTAAAGTCAGTGAGAGCTGAAGACAAACTACCTCATAGAAATGTTTTGATCAGAAGCTCTGATGGAGCAGCCTAAACCTTTCTGTATAGCTTTTTTTTCCACTCTGCTTTCAATTGAAAATAGTACTGTCAATTTATGCCAGCAGCCACCAGATTTTGTTTGCTTGCCTGTAAGAAAGGCTCATATACATATGCTTACAGATACAGGTATGTAGCCAAGAGAAGGCAACAGCTATAACAAGACCACTGAAAGTAAATTCAAAGTCCTGCATCACTGACAGCATAAACATGAAAAAAGTTCTGTTAAATAAAACTTGAAAGGTCAAGGCTCTTCATAGCATTCATTCAAAATATGTTTTGTCCCTATCATTCATCTCGGGGAACATTTCCACTTTTATATCGGATGGAGAGTAGACTGGACCCCAAGCTGCTCCATTACATATAGAAGCATTTACCCTAAACTTTCCTCACCTTTTATCTAACCTTTATTGTTCTTATTTCATTTTCAAAGTCAGTCCTCTCCATCCTCTCAGCAGAACAGATAACTGGCTAAAGCACAGCATGGCAGGTAAAAACAACCCCTTTTTCCTCTGCTGTTAAAGGCAGAGGGGAGCTCCCCTTCCCACTCTGCCCTGGGGGAAGCTATGACCCCTCAATAGCCAGGCTGAGAGCTCCCTCTCCTGTTTCAACAGATTTTTCACCATTGTACTTGGCTTTAAAGAACCAATGCAAGAGAAGAGCAAAACATATCTGACAGACAAAAGGATCTAATGAACTAGAGTGCTACTCAGCTCAGAAAAAAAATTATACCTTTCAAATCTCTACTATCTAGAATATGGAAATTAATACTAACTTCTCAAATTATAAAATGTCTTTTACCATATCACAGAGCTTTGGCATCAGGTTTGGCAATAAGACCTGACTATGCACTTGCAACAGTACTATGATTGCAGAAGTAGAAAGACAGCCAGCCAAAGAAAGTTCATCCTGGGATAATCATTAGAACACCTTAAAACTTAAAGGTAAATAATAACATAAATTCAGCAGTTTTTCTATATTTACAGAGATTTGGCAATTATGGAACATGTAACATGAATGATGAATATTTCCTTTTTTTGTAAATCTGGCAGAGAAGAAATTCACTGAGATAAAACGTTTCATCTACAGGAAAACCACAGGGAAGGAGCTTACGTGTTATGAAAAGACAATTTTAAAAAAAAAAAATAATCTCAGAGTAATAGAAGAAATACTTAATCGGCATAAATTTATGAATATTCAGTGGCTACCCATTGTTTTCCAATTAAAATATTTGATTTTAAACCAATCAAACACTATTTTTTTAAAAAGAGGAGTTAAATGAAAGGGAACACGAATCACAATTTGTATTTGGACTAGATTTAAAAAACAAACAAACAGCAAAAAACTCCACACCACAAAACCACACAATCAGTGAATAAAGGAAAAAAAATACCCCAAACCTGTATGTATAAGAAGGGAATAGACCAGGTCATCTATGCTAAGAGAAAAAAAATTCAAATAAATATTTAGTCAGACAATTCTGGCTCTATGATAGAAGTGTAATACTAGATTGAGCTGATATATGTTGAATTTAAAAGGAAAACTTTCACAATCAGCAAGTAAATAAAATAATGAAAACGTGAAATATAAAAGAACCACGAATGACTGCAGGAGAAATAACATGACTCAACGATCAATGAATTTAATGGAAGTCTTTCCAGTGACATTAATAAAATTCAGAGCTGGCTTTTGTGCTCAAAGATGATGGCAGTTTTAGGTGATACAATCATTTTCAAGCATTAAAACACAATAATGACAGCCCCTTCTGTTTGGCTGGTTGTCTGTGTTGGCAGGGTGGGGAGGGGGAAAGAGGTGTTAAGATTGCTATTAGAGAAAGATGAAATGTTACACCACTCCAGATTAGAACTGAGAGCCAATAAAATATTTCTGGCAATGCCCTTGAGATAACCACCTGTCACATCACTAGAATGTGCTTCTGAGTTATTTTCTGTTGTAGTTACATTCCTAAGTCCCTATTTTCAGTATAACATATTACTTTTTAGTAGCTGGTACTCTATACAGCACATGTATTAATTTTCCTTCTTCCGATGGAATTTTTAATGAAGATAAATTATAATCATGACATTTACATCTCAATGATTTTCACAATTGAAACATTCTCATAATATGGGTGCACATGCTGTAAGTGGGTTACGCAGCCAGATACTAAAGCAATCATTTTATCATTGTCAGAATGAATATAATGCCTACAGCAATCAATTGGACTTTTATGGGAACAGTTAGCTCAGCTGTTTTTGCATTGAAAGAAATGCACTGAAGTGCTCATTATCCATCTCCACTGTCAAAGGACAAGCCATGATCCTAGCTTTCATTCCCAAGAGTGCAAAACTCTGCCTTATCAACACAACTAAGATCAGAAACCAAGAAAGGTCCAAGGTGGCCAGGAACAGCCAACAAGAAAAGGACCAAGAGTCCTAGGGGCTTCCTGACTCTGGGTATGCTTATTTGGGTCAAACAGAGCTGTTGTCTGTGGTTTCTGTACACGTGGAGGGGAGGAGGTAGTTCTGGCCAAGATGAAGAGAAGAACTGAAGACAAGGAAGGTGCTTAAAAAAAAGGAAAAAAATAAAAAAAGAAAAAAGGTAGATGGGTGAAAAAAGAGGAGTTTGCAAGAGCCCCAGTTGGAGAAAAAATGAGGATAGATTGGCCAGCTTTCTCTCTGACACTATAAAAAGTTAGAAGTCAGAGTTTTACAATAACTGGCAGAATAACTAGGAGTTGCTAGCTTTTTCTGCAACTACTCACCATTATTTCTAGCAGCTCCAGAATTTAGGTGGGTTCACTTCTGTTTCAGGTCCTCAGGTCACTTGGTCCTTTGTTGTTCCAAGCTGCCTCACCATCTTAGCTTTTTCATAATTTTTTTTTTTTTTTGATTTAACTATTGTTAGTTCAGCAGCCTGTGCATCAGTTGTCTGATGCATCAATCCCTACGTAGAAATACTATTCAGAAAAGAGCAATGTGTCTACATTTCCTGATGTAGTCCATGTGTCAGAGTGCCAAAAAATGTTGTCCTTTGCTTATTATTGAGTTTTAGGGTAAACTGCATCATTAATCAATAGACATTTTGTGAAAGAACAGTGGATAAGACACAGAAGTCATTAGGACCACAAAGTTAGGCAAGCAGCTTCCCACAGCAAAGGTGAATGACTCCTGTGGAGTAATTACTGGGCCACTCTTAGTAAGTTACAGCTATTTATTCCTGTTTTCAAAGGCAATCTGAACATGCCCTCATGCCCTTCATCCTTTCTCTTTGGTTGTTTTTGGGGTGGTTTTTTAGATGTATCTTCTGGCAGCTTCTAGGCTGATACCGCTCTAGAGTGCCCTGCATAACAAACATCCTCAGAAGCCACATTTCTTGAGGATGAAGAGGGATTGCTCTGAATGGCACGTCTGATAGCTCTGTAGCTCAGCGCAGACTCCTCAAAAGGGTAATAGAGTGATGAGGAGTTTAGTGAGATCCATAATCATTCCCTGTACCCCACCATAAAGCCGGAATAAATTTGATCCATGGACATAGCCCAGCAGAATTTATCACAGAATCTGGAGGTATTCCCAATTAGATTTGGAGAAAATAAAATGTGGATTTATTTTTTTTCCTTTCATGTTGTGCCTGATAACACAGAACAGATGCTCTAACTTACTAGTATCTGAGCTGATAATATCAGTATAGTCCCTACCTTCCTAAGCTTTGAAAACATCAGGCCTACAGGAAAGACAGAAGACTTACAGAGAAAGTTCCTTAAAATAATTTCTGCTTTTTTGTAATGCACTGAGTCTCCAGATATACTTAGCAGGAGATATTATAGTAATAAATCTTTTTTTTTTTTTTTTTTAAGAAAAGTGAACAGTAAAGGTTAAGGCTGGGAATATACTATTTAAAATAAAAGAGTAAATACTTCTGCCAGTTATTTAAACATTCAATGGCCATATACACAGAAGAAAACCTGTTAATGTTTCTGTTTACATGATCCTTACTCGAAGCTTGCATGTTCTGCAAACATAAAATCTTCAGTCCTCAACTTCTGTACTTCAAACTTGCAACATTTTCAGGAATTTATCAGTAATGAATAATTCTCTGAAGTTATTCTAAAAACTACCCAGCAGTAATGAACAGATTTCAGATACCCGAAGAACAACAACAGCAATTAAATACTACAGAGGGTTAGAAAAGCCACAGCTTCCATAACACAGAGGTGAAGATCAGATCCCATCACAGTCAGACAGACTTTCTGCATTGCATTATGTCATTCTAATGAATGGGCCTCTTAATTCATTAGCAAACACAGTGCTCAAGGTGAGTCAGGTGCACACAGTACATGTGTGCAGAGACATTACTCAGAAGCGAATTGACAATTTTTTAAATGAATGCCATGTAGGAATCTCTCTACTGACACTTGTCTCAATAAAGAATTATTTACTTACTATTGAATAAACTGGGGTTTTTTAATAACAGATTTATCTGGGCAGATATCATGCATAAATACTAGTAAGCCTAGTAAGAAAAATTCCAGTTATATCAATTCCACAGAAGAAAACAGAAAAAAGGACTTTGACATTGCCAATATTTAAAAAAAAAAATAAAATAAAATCATAAAAGTCAACTGGCTATGTAAAGGCATCTCAATTTCCCATGTTGTTTGACAATTATTGCCAAAGCTGAAGAACACTTATCTCTGTCTATACTGGTCTCTAAGATGTAGTTTGGCAGCCGGGAAGAACCTGGCAGTCTCTCAGATTTACCTACTCCCTGAACAGGCTCTTCTGATGTCAGACTAAGCCTCCAGACAGGATCCAGCATAGACCTTAGCATCCCTGGTAGACTGGCCCCTCACTACTCACCGTGCCATACTTCCAGGCCTGCCATCTGAAGGGAGAGCAAGGAGGAGCAGACTTGAGGGAATTTCAAAAGGCAGCAACAGATACTCAAGAGAAAATCCATGGACAGCTGGTTAAGGACTCGCTTTTTAGAAGCCTAAACCTATGTCTTAGAATGTTAGTCTGGGTAGAGGGAGAGGCAGAAATATATTTATCTGACAAAGGTCCACTGGAAAATTCCAAATACTGCAGTGTGGATGATCGACCAAAAGCATCTTAGCCTTCTGTGAGGTCTTTCGTTCCTTTATTGCAAAAGTTACTTAGATTTTCCGCACCCTACCTTGAAATGGCTCATTCTTGTCTTTGATTTCAGCTGGCTCAACTTGACACCCTTTTTTCCCCCAAAAAGCAGTTTACTCACTCCTTAGCAAAAAAGCCTACTGTGACGCAAGAAATACTTTTTCATACTAAAAAAACAGAGATGTGGAAAATGACATTATGCATGCCAAAAGCTTAAGATGCTGGGAATACTATTCAAAGAACAGAAATGTGAGAAGTTTGAAGCTGCCAACTGAAACAAAGGGAGTATCAAGAAAGGAGACTGTAGAAAATGTATTGTCAGTGACTCCTGGCCTGGAATCGAATCCCTAGGTGAGTGCTGAGACAGTTCCTTGAATACTAATGAGAAGCTTAACATTATCTAGTACTTTGGATGACTTTGTGACTAGGGAAAACAGCGAACAAGAAAAGGAAATACAAAACAGTGTTGGCAGATCTGGGAGATATAGAGGCCCTGACCACTGCGGGGTGAGGAGGAAATCCTGCACAAATCCTGAAAAACCCACACTTGTAGAACAACAGCAACCTTCATGACAAAGAGCAGAGGTTTGGTAGCATGTTACTGCCATGAGTCTCACAGACCTCATGGCACTCACCCTGCAGGCACCAACAAAAACAAGACTGATCCACATCCACAGTGAGTCTAAATGAACTCAAGAGGTGACTGATGAGCATCACGCCATTCTCTTGCTTCTTTTGTTCTGTATTAGGAGATAGTTTTACTCAACTGAGAAGGTCTGAATTGAAGTAAGGAGTATTTAGTGTTTACATACAGTTTTACACCATCACCAAGAAACATTTTGCCACTAATATTTGTTTGATGTATTTTAGTATCTAATATTTTTAGATCAATATACTAGATAATACATATCAAGTATTTTCAGATCATAACCAGCCATCAAAATAATACTTTAGTAATAAGAACATAAGAAATATAATATAGCATATGAAAAAATCTTGGGAACTAAATCTGGAAGGACAATTTTTAAACATTTTTAGGATGTTGACTTGTTTTGGATCTTCCCTGGTGGTGTTCGAGGCCAGCTGGATGGGGCTTTGAGCAACCTGGTCTAGTGGAAAGCATCCCTGCTTTCCCAGGATGATCTTTAAGGTCCCTTCTAACCCAAACCATTCTATGGGTCTATGATTCTGAAATGATAAAGCTCTGCTTTTAATGAGATGAGATAGTAAACACTAACATCATATATTTTTTAAATCTCACCTAAAGAGACATTGTTGTAACAATCACATAGTGATGAAGTTGTCAAAGGTGTGATCAGACAACATACCAAGGTTTCAAAACACTATAGATATAAACACAAAACTGGCTTTGAAAAATATCCATCCTACTTTTAAAAATAAAGTTTTGAATGTATTTTAGAATACCACCTAATTGCACAACGACAAATTCAGATATTCCAAAAGTAATCAAATTTACAACTATTAAGTTGAATAGCAGTAAAGTATCTATGCATATACAGTTGTCATTTCTAAACTACTTCATCCATAGCAGGGGCCGTATTACTTTCTCCATCCTCTCACCAAACAATGTCTAAGAACAAAAACTAGTAGAAGTTTCTTTACAGAGATAACTTCAATATGCTGTCAGAGATGGAAAACTTTTTTAAATTTTATTTTTAAAAGAGATGTCCTTCTCAGAACTTCAGAAATATGTTGAATTTGAATAACCTACCAAACTTTGTGAGAAGACATGAGTACAAATGGCCGATGGACAAGGAGCCAATTGTAAAGCTGGTAGCCTAACAATCAATTCTCTGCTTGCCAAAGGCCACCTTAGACAAGTCAGATAACACTAGACAGCAAGTTCTAGAACTGTTGTGGGATTTCCCTACCTGCTGGGTTTTCAAAGTAAAATGCCAGGCTGTTGAAAACAAAATATTCTGTGGAGCACTGTCAATTCTGATCAACTTTGGAAGTCAGTAAGAGTAAGGCACTCAGGTGCCTTTGTGCCTTGGTATTTGGATAAACTCTTCAAGAGCAGTTCATCTGTGAACAAATGTGATTCTGTAAGAATGCCAAGGTCAGTGATGTGCTGAGTAAGTACCACTGGCAAGTCAAGATGCCTGAGGGCACCTTGAGCTCATACACCCAATTTTTCCACTATGTCAAAATTGATATGAGAAGAGATTACATCATGTAACCTGCCATCTCCTTCCTTTTTGTTAAATCCTTGCCCTCCCCCCATCCCAGCTTGTGAAATCCCCTCACGCGCCTGGCATGCTTCCCAGAACTTGCACTGAGTTTCATTAAAGAGGTAGAATACTGATTTGGGGTGATCAGGTCTGCATTGCCATAAAATATGTCACTACTTACTTATTTAAGTTGTAGAGGAAATCTGTGATCAACAGAGTATGAATAAGATCAGGAGCCTTTACATATCTAATTTCTTCCTTCAGGTTAAAAAAGGCAAGAGGTAGGAAAAAAAAGCCATCTCCCTGAATATTATGTCTTTGGTAATACTGGATTGGACCCATGCTGATAACCATCTTGCAACACACAAGGCAACCTCTTAATAAACACTAAACCCTTCTAATCTGAAAGATTGCAAGCACTCTAATTACCAGAAATTAAATTGTTCAAGGAAGGCTTATAAAAATATAAGTCTCTGTGTGCTCAGAGAATAACAATATTTTTTCCTTTCTTTTTCTTTTGACAGGACCTAATCCACTGAGTGGTGTTATAGCACACATGAGATTAGAGAGAGATGCCCAGAAATATAGATAGTTACTAAAAATAGACCTCATTGAAAAGCGTTTGCAAGATTTTGCCATAAATTAAAACTAGGAGGTTTTTTTCCAGTAAAATTTGTATGTCCTTTTGCAAATGCCTGTGGCATGTTAATTACTCAGAGACTGTTGTTTTATAGAACACTTTTGTAGGGGACATTTTGGTTCTAGCATTCATATACAAATCAGATTAATTAAAAATTCATAGATATTTTAAAATATCTGTAAGCACACCTGTAATTTATCATGTGTATAGCTCTTTACTTACTTTTTCCCCATTTTGTGCTCAAAAGTAGTACTACTTTGACAACACTGGAGGCAGCAAGGACAGTTGCATTAAAATCTTTCTGGTAATAACTTAACTACACGGATCAGCCCATGTAGGAACTGTCACTACAGAATATAAAAGAAATCATGGAATTATGCCCAAACAAAAAGTCAGTCCTGTTGCCAATGACAGTGGGAATTTTGTTATGCTAGAGTAAGTGGAGAGATACTGGATAGATAGTGCCAGTTCACTACATGTAAACTATTACAACAAAATAAATAACAATTAAATCTATTATATTGTGCACTTTTTTTGATGGGAATAAAGTTTTTTTTCCCTCAGTAGTTTTGTTTGCTGAAGGAATGGATCAGTGAACCACACTAGATAGAACACAGCTTCAGTTCTTATGCCCTGAAAGTCCTTTTTCAGAGACTTTTCTCCCATAACCAGACAAAAAGCATATGCTTTCATGTTGTTAACACACATCATCATATTTCATATTCTTGCTGCTATATCTTAGTAAGTCCTCTGGTGACAGAGAAGGTTATTCAGGTCTGGAAGTGTCTCTGTTAACTATGGCAAACACATTGAGTTAAGTCTTTTTTGCATTACATCATTAGGAAAACAGTCCAAACCTGTTTTTCTGAACCTCATAGATGCCCTGAAGCACACAAGATTTGAAGAAGACAGCTGCCAAACTAGCAGGATGCCAAACCTGCTGACACCCCTCAGTTCATTCACACAGAGATGCAGCTATTGGGGGTCAGAAGGAAAGAAGGTAAAAACCATGTAATACCTAATTAGGAGCAGAAGACTAACCCTTACATTCTGAAACCTTCCCTTTTCACTGAAGTAAATAATTTCTAGGTTAAAAATTTAGCAGGTTATAAATTTAAACATTTTCAAATCTTTTAAAGGGTCTTCCTTTATCGTTCACTAAAACTGTCTCAAAATTATGAGACATTTGCTGAACTATTCAGTGTTTTATTAAAATGCTTGGAGCTGGCTTTAAAATGTTGCTCTCCCTTCCAAGAGAGATGTGTGCCTATGAAGATCTGTATATATAGCCCACAGTAGAAGTATGATCTACATTATTCCAGGTGCATAATATATGTTGTATAATATTACACATTATTATCCTAAAATATTGCCTCTTACTAATGCTGCATAATTAAATATGAATTTCACATAGATAAGCAGAGAGGTTCATGCATACTGTTCTAAGAAAAACACTGATTCACCTATGAAGTATTTGTGTCAAAAATTCCTACATTGCTGAAACTGCAATAGCTTCTAATTTGTGTAGAATATTGACTGCAGATTGCTTATTCTATTAATGAAGAAAAATGGCTTCGAGCTTTTTCATCAACTGTTTTCGATGCCTCCATCTAAGTAAATGTTTAATTTTCCCTTGCTGAAAAACTGGGATCCTTTCAATGTTCCGAGATAGGCACCCTCAGACATTGAACCACATTTTTGCGACTGTTTTGTTTTTTTTTTAATTAAGCGTCTCTATTTTTGTTACAAAGAAGTTGAGAACAAAATAAAAACTTCAATAAAGATACACAAATCTTTACTAAAATAAAAGTATTTAAAAGCTGTTCAGAAAAAAAAATTATAATCAACAAAAGCAGTGGTTAGTTTTGTACATAAACAATGCAAGAAATTCTGAGGATATATGAAATAGAAGCACAGGTAAACCCGTGGTTTGAAAGGATTTTGAGAAGTAATTATAAAATAATTTCTGTTGCGATAGTTTGAGAAGTTTCCTACAAGATCTTATGGTCATATTTGCGTATTAATACACATTATTGTAATTTGTATGTACATAAATACATTGAAGAATAATATAATTATGGAAAACTCTAAAATGTTCAGATACAGACTGGACACCTACTTCTCATTTAATTGGAGAAACAACCATCTCAGAAAAGGTACCGAGAAAAAGCCCACAGAGAATGAAAAAAAGAACTCAACCAGTAAAGAAGTTGAATTTTAGAAGCTAGAAAGTCAAAACTGTCAAAATCAAGATGATTTTACAATGAAATCAGAAACAAATAGCACAAGAATGTTTCATCATGTGAGTAAAAGAAGAACAGGAAAAGACAAAGAGGAGCTTTTAGGCAGTAAGATAAAACATAATCTAGATATAGTAAAAAATGTAAGTGGATACAGTAAATTTTTAATAATGGTAGTACTGAACCTGGGGCAAAAGTAAAATGGCTAACAAGAAAGAGAGCAGAATCAAGAAATGACCAAAGTTGAGATGAAATACTAGCTCTATCACTCAGCAGGATTAGAGCATCACCATCCTAAAGTATTAAAGTAACTGGTATATAAATTCTGAAGTATTGTGGATTTTACTTTTTTAATTAAGGGACATCAAATGACTCTCCAAGTGACTAGAGAGCAGTGAAACCATTTATTTTTTTTTTAATTGAGAAATAAGTGATGAGTGCAATCATGGACCTATTCTTGCAACTTTAGTACATGTAAGATTTTAAACACCCTTAAGGGAGGGGTGGAAATGAAGACCTAGAAAGGAAATGAAAAAACAGGATCCAGTGGAGCCTAGGTTTCCGAGGAAAGATTAGTGATACCGACCTACTGGCTTTTCCTCCCCCCCACCCCAAGAGAACTAGTTTTTTGGAAGGGAAAATGAGATAAATCTAATCTATCTGGACTCCAGTAAAATACCTGATTAATTGTCACACTGCAAATTACTTGTTAAAGTAGTCTAGATGAGGATCAGCACAAAAAATGAGGATGGCCAGAGAACCATCTGAAAGAGACAGAAAAGTGGACTGATGAGTTTAGGCTAAATTTCTCTCTGATAGCAAGGATTTAGATTTAATGACTCAGAGGGTATATTCCTTTGTCATTCTTTATGCTCTTACAAGAGGGAACTACTACCCACGTGCAGAATTATTTCGGGTAAATATAGTGATGTGCAGACATGTTTGCCCATGAAGCGCTGTTAAAGAATAACAGCATGTAGGCCCATATAAACTCTGATTGGGATAATATTAATCTTTTTCCTAAAACTATATATGAATGAAAAGGTAGGTGCTAGCATTTTTATGACATTGTGGTATGTCACTTTGTGAATAATGCCTGTGAATAAATATTGCATTCACAGAATTTTAATCTTCCTTCCATCTGAAGTTCATAACGATATTGGTACTAACAGATTTATATTCCCCACCCAGCCAGCCCCATCAAATGACAAACCCTGGCATTCAATTGCATTAAATGATAATTAGTCAGTCTACTTCTAATCTGATGGTTAATATATCATGTCAAAGGCTTTCTTATGAAGAAGATTGAATTGAAATTTCATCTATAGCATTAACGTAATGCATTACGATAATGAGTCCCAATCCCAGACCTGAAGCTTCAAGGAAGTTTGGATAAGGAAATGAATCTGAACCCAAGCTTTCTGCCTCAAGTGTCTCACCATGCAATAACCCAACCCAGAATCTATGTATTCGCCTCCCTCTGAACGTGGAAGAAATTGTGATTTTACATAAATATATAATTATATTACTTAACTGAGACCAGTGCAACAAAGCAGTGCTTCCAAGATTTAACCAGTAATAAAAGGATGAGTAGAAATTTCCAAGACAGAAATCCAAGAAGCAACTCAGGTACCTACACACAAATTATCAGTGCTGTTAACATGCTGGAGCTTCCTGCTTAGCTGCCACTAAGCTGTCCTCTACACTCCAGAGGGAGAGCAGACTCTTGTGGATCTTTAGTCATACCTGCCAGCCCTGTACAGATATGCCAGACAAACTATGGCATCCAACCTGACACTTATTCTCAAGTATCTCTTTCTTTCTTTATAGGCACGGGTTCCCCTGAGCTGGAAGCTTTTGTGGCAATAGGTCTTGTGAAAGGTTTGAGGATGCCAGTAGCCCATTTTCCACAACTGGCAAGGAACGGAGCTCAAGCTGGTAAACAAAGCTAGCTTCAGACAGAGGCAGCAAACCAACTAATGTAGATTTTTAAATTGCTTTCTCTTCACACCAGAGTCCAATATTCCCATCACGCATGTCAACTAAGAACCAGCACGATGTATAAGAACAATGTGTACAGCATCAACAAGAGAGTATTCACCATCCAAACATAATGCTAATGAGTTAAAATCTTTCAGGGATAACTGAAGTGCAGGGACATTTTGCTAACTATATCCATGTACAGCATAGCTACAATCAATCATTTCTGATGATAACTATCAAATTGAACACAACTGACAGTCATTAACATCATTAATGGATGAGTCTCTAAGGAAAGATAACTTAGTGCTGCCCTTCAGCTTTCTGGGTGACAACCGATGGAAAAGACAGTCACAGATTTGACACCCCTTTACTGCCAATCTCCAATTGCTGGTTTCTCTTGAGCTACACTCTTGTATATGGGACTTCCACCAGATCTATTGCTGTGCTCCTGCCACATAACTGGGTCTTTGATGACCAACCTTTCTTCTACCAGACTTATGTATTTGCAAATGGAAAAAAAAAAACATTTCTCTTGATTAAAAGGTAATCAGGCACTGGTAGTAGTATCAAGCCTTACAACTTGCGGTCTCAGATCCGGTAGCATTTAAGCTACAATAAATATAAACAATAATGATAATGAATATAAACAATAATGAATCAGATGGCATGGAGCCAAGAATTACAAAAGTCTCTTTCCTCATCAACAAGTCTTGGCCTCCTTTGGTTTGAATTTCCCATAATAATTCAGTTTTTTCCACTCTCACTTATGGCACAGTTATCCCTGACAAGAAAAATATATATTCGAAAACAAATTATTTACTTTCACAGATGACTTGCAGTAAGTACAAATGGCTGCGGCCCAGTCATCCAAGTTTCCTGTCCTAGCCACCTTCAAAAGTCCAATTTTACTTGCACTTTTACTAGTAGACAACACTTACTCAAATACTAGCAAAAAAAAAATTAGTTGTGATCAGTAACTTAAAATGTGGAGGTTTTTTTCTGTAAAGTGTACAATATAACATAGCATTATAACATAGGGCATTTCTCTTCCAAATAGTACTCTAAATTGCCTTACAGATTAAAATAATGTAATCACTAAATTAAATAGCTTATAATGGAAGAGACAAAATACAGTATTAAGAGGCTCAGACAAGTGAGAAGACTGCTTTCCAATGAGATTTTAAAAGACACAGCAAGTCAATGAGGCAGAGAGATTCAGAAAGGCTGTTCCAGATGGCAGGGTCTTCAGAGGAATAGGGTTTTACAGGAAATGCACATTTGTGGGAGAGCACAGTGAAGAAATGGTTGTCAGACTAGTCAAAAGAGGAGACAAGTCAATAGAAAATTACAAACTAGGCTGCAGCGCACACAGATGTCTCAGGACTCTTCAATCTCCATCCTGTGTTCAGTGGCAGGACCATGAGGACCATCACTTTAGCTGTCTCCATTTGTACTCCCACTCCACTTGAACTGCCTTACAAATCACCTTACTTCCACTACATTTAGGCGCAGTGCGAAACACAACAGGGCATGCACTTCAGCTGAGTTGTTTGGAATTACTAATAAGATACAAATAACAATAGCAATAATGGCCATAACAAGATCTACTGAAAGAGATCACAGGTACAAAAGCATTTTCAAACCGTATCTTAAAAGGCATATAAAAAGAAAGAGTTACAGTGGAAAAATAAAAGCAATGAGACCACAATGTTTCTGAAGTGCACAGGCAACGTCATTCAGAAAATTGTACAGCCAAGAGAAGCAGGACCAGGAGACAGTGGTGAAGGGATGTTAACAGAATTGAAGATACTCTCTAGAGAAACGGACTTGCAGAGTTACTCAACAGTCACATTTCTTGAAGATAAAAGATTAGAGAGCTGTCAGACCAATCTGCACCTATCACACAACTGTGTAACGTATATTCTTAGCCCTACACACACTAGAAGGACTAACAAGGTCAAAACAGCAAAATTTCTTACAATACGAAGAAATTTCATCATTTCTGCCTTTAGTTCCAAGTGTGTCATTACACATAATCCTCTGGGCTTTGTGGGAATTTTGCCTAAAATGTGACAACATGACTACTCCCACAAAAGAGTAGGCTTGGAAATGTTCCCTCTGTGATGTGTCTAACTTATGAAAATAACCACTGATGGGTATCAATACAAACAATGCATCAGTCATGTGAACGTTTTTACTATGCTTTAGAATTGCTTTTGAGATTCAGAGATGATTATTCAGCAAACTTCTCTGCAATCACCAAACTGATTAGCACAAACACAGCCTTCGTTAAAGGTCTCATTAGTGCTCAAGGGAATTGTCACTTCAGACACCTTTTACTGAACATTATCATTCATGTCAAGCTTTGGCTCTCTATAGACGTAAGGTAGCCATTGTCATCCAATGGGATTAATTCACTAAATTTATCTACCTAAATAAGATACAGTAAATAGTATTTTTCTGAATGTTTCTTTTGAGAACAATATCATTATTTAAGAGAAATTGAGCAGATGCTTTAAAGAACATTACATTTTAGACAAAAAAAATCCATGCTGTCATTTATATCTAAAACATTTAAACAGCAGGTATATAATTTATGAGAATGCTCCTCCGTTACTTCATAAACAGTCATTTTTACTTTGTAAACTCTAAATTCCTAATTTAGAGTTTTTCCTAAAGAAATAAACAATCTGAATACTAAAAACCATATTCCAGAAAGAAAGGGATGGACTGTGATTTACTCAGCAAGAGCTTTTAAATAATAGGGAAGAAGCAGGACAAGTGACTGCCACTAACCTAGCATAAAGAATTTAAACACCAATATATCTGAGAGGTAATGAAGAACATTTACTGCGATCCAACCTGAACCTCAGTAAAAATTGAGAATTAAGAAATCTACCTTCTTATTTTAACCACACAATGTTTTATAGGGTTTCCATCTCCTAAATTTGGGAATCAAACACTGCGCATTCCTAAGCATGCACTGTCTTTCTCGGCAGTAACTTTCACAGATCAACCAACTGCCACAGCTCAAGCCTGGGGAAGAAAGCAACTCCTGTGACTCTGAGCAAAGTATAGCCTTGATCTGGTAAAAACTCACAAACATGAGTAAAGAAATTCACATGAGTAGTCCTATTGATTTCATTTGCTTTGTACTAAATCGATTGCAAGACAGTTTATTCATATGCACAACTGTTTTCAGCACTGTGCCCTCACAGAACATCTTTTCAAAAATTGGAAATAACCATTTTAACAGTTAAGCAGAAAAATACTTCAGCATCTAAAATGGCATCCCTTCAGAAATTAACTGTGTGTTGGGAAAAACTGGAAAATCCAAATTTCCTATCATTCTCCTCCCCCTGTACATCTTAGCAAGAAAGCTCTGAATGCCTAACTGGAGATCCAGGGAATTCTGTTGTTTAAGAGAATCCTAGACTGCCTAAAAAGAGAGATTAATGACGTAGTACAGTTACAGCAGCACAAGCCTAACTATCTTAAATGTTTTGTCTAAAAGTTGCGTTATACAAAATAAAACCTAAGGAAACATTCACACCACCTACTGCGAAGTTGGTCTGCTGCACTACACAGTCCTACACAGTCTTTACTAGTGTCTTAATGATGTTTTCACGTAACAAAATGAAAAAAACACTACAAACAAACAAACAAACAGAAATCATCTTTTATCTTACAGTAGAACACTGGCAATCTCAAGAGAAGAACAGCCCATGGCTCATAGTCCAGCTCTAATCAGGTTAGGAAATTGAAATATTCCCAACCTTTAATTTCTACGAAGCAGATGAAAGATTGAATATGAGCTGGCAATGTCTGTTTGCAGTCCAGAAAGTCAATCATATCCTGGGCTGCACCACCAGCAGTGTGGCCAGCAGGTTGAGGGAGGGGATTCTGCTCCTCTGCTTTGGTGAGACCCTCCCCTGCAGTGCTGTGTCCAGCTTCGGACCCCCCAAAATAGCAAGGACATGGACCTGTGGGAGCGGGTCCAGAGGAGGCCACAAAGATGCCCCAAGGGCTGCAGCCCCTCTGCTGTGAGGACAGGCTGAGAGAGTTGGGGTTGTTCAGCCTGGAGAATAGAAGGCTCTGGAGAGATCCCTGAGACCCTTCCAGTCCCTTAATGGAGCTACAGGAAAGATGGGGATGGACTCTTTATCAGGGAGTGGAGTGATAGGAGGAGGGGTAACTGTTTTAAACTGAAAGAGGGGAAATTTGGATTAGATATTAGGAACAAATTCTTTACTCTGTGGGTGGTGAGACACTGGCCCAGGTTGCCCAGAGATGTTGTGGATGCCCCATCCCTGGAAGTGTTCAAAGTCAGATCGGATGGGGCTTTGAGCAACCTGTCTAGTGAAAGATGTTCTCACCCTCAGCAGAGGGGTTGGAACTAGATGATCTTTAAAGGTCCTTTCCAACCCAAACCACTTTATGATTCTATGGAGTGTTTTCCATAAGTGAAGGGAAAAAGAGGTGAAATATACTGTGAAATACACTGTTAAACCATGTAGAGTTTAAGAAAAAGATTCCTTTGTATTTAACTGGAATGAGCTTACTGTAAATCAAAAGCTTAAAAGTTTTAAAGTTGTAATTGGATCAGCAGGGCTCTGACAGTTTTCTGGTTTTATAGCAGTGTGGATCTAAAAGAATGGCTTTTTTTAAAGAAGAGGCTCACAAGAGACAAGCAGTAAAAAAGATCCAGTCTGGGATATATTTTCAAAGGAATTTCAAACAGACTATCAATCTCTTAATGCTCTTTTTGTATTACGAGTAAACAGGGCTCCAGTTTAAACTTCAGAACGCAACACACCCTACTTTGCCAACTTATTCTCAGTGCACCTAAGACCCCATTATTTGACAGATGACTAAGGACTTAGCTGATTGTCTGCAGTGTTTGATATACAATCTTGACAAGCATAGTCTATTAAATTAGAAGAATGCCAGCCAAAGCCAGTGATGGAGATTTCCAGAGACACAGTAAGAGGATTGAATAAAAAATAAATAGTAAGGTTCTCACCCATATGTCCCAGGTACCCAGCTGACTGTTATCAAGACTGTTATCTTTCAAACACAATTATTATGGCTCAAAAAGAAGTTAGAGGCATGTTGTAACCTCAGTTAGTAATTAAGATTCCATGGAGAGTGGCATGCTGAAATTCTCAGTAAATGCTTCTAATCTTGTCCCTAAAATCCATTTATCTAAGTTTCACTGACTTTCATTAGGACTTAGATACCTAAGTCACTGAGATGCTTTTGAATAACAAACCCAAAAGAGTTACAGATAAAATTCTAGGCATCTTCAATCCAGAAAGTTATACCTTTCTCTTACCGAAATATAAAATGTGATAAAATGTCTGCACTGAATAACAGCATGGGCACATATCTCCGCTGAGAGATTCTAAATGAAGGGTCAAGTCTTGAGACATTACCTTGCTGCAGCTTTTTGAAGCATCCTCTTTAACGACTGGAGACCTTTGCAGCCTTTAATATCCATAACAATTGTAACAAGTTAGATTTTTCTCTCCTGTATACACCTGTATATACCAGGTAAATTATACCCTATCTATCAGTATTCCAAGCATGCAAAGGGCACCAGGAAAGGAAGGCTGCCTGTCAAGCTGAAAAAGGACAAGTGCCATTAGAGAGGATTTTACAAAGTGACAATGGCTAAAGTAGCAAGGGGGGGGGGAAGTGCAGTATATATGCTTAAAATACAAGCAGGAGAATAACCTGGACAAAGAAGTCCTTATAGAGGAAATTCCATTAGGCAGATCAAGGAGTGACTTACACTCCAATTTGTAGAAAACTAGCTTTACTACAGGGCAAATACATTCAGTATTTGACAATCCAATATAGTTTTGAACTTAGTTTGATCTTGTCTGTATTTTTTTTTTTTTCTAGTTCATAATTAGACATTTAACAAAACCCATTATATGTGACCAATATAGGCCAAGTAAAACATTTGAGTATCAACCTTCTATCTACATTGCCTGGATATATACTAAAACCTACAAATAGTTAACTGCCAGAAAATAAGACACCTGCCTTCCAGGGGAAAAATATTATTATGGTTTAAAATATATCCTTTAAAGGAAAAAAAAAAAAGGGGGTGGGGGGAGACAGGACCCACATATAATCTAAATGCAGATTATACGATCAGCAAAAAAAGGCAGAAAGTAATCTAGTGGGATATGAAAACATCCATTAAATCGAAGCACTTCCAACAGGAATAGTCGTCTATATTCATAACACGAAGCTGCAGCAATATAACAATAATTCCATAGTTTATATTACATATTCAGAAGTGGAGATCAAATGCCTGCAGCATCTCTTACACTGGTTATAGGTTATCATCCCATGTGCATTTGTGGAGAAAAATGCAAACAACAAAATTCTCAAAAATAAATTGGTAGCACGTTGTCAGTAAGCTGGACTATACTTATAATTCTTTTGAAAATTCTTATAGTTTCCAGATCATTAAAAAAAAGTATTTTTTTCCTAGATCTATCAGTTTCAATTTTTTCATGATTAGTTTTTCACTTAAAATTTCTCTGTTGACTCTATACAGTATTTCTGGGCTTATGAAAACCTTTTTTTTCCTTCAGTCACACAAGAGAATATCTAAGTTTCCCCACAAGTTCACACATCTCTAATGATCACTACATTAGTAAAGCAGACTATGACAATAAAAGGATTTCTGCAAAAATGCAGAAGCTACTTTTTATTTTAATGAAAATGCTACAATATGGAAATTTAATACTTCACTTTCCAATCTATGCACCAGGTAAACCAGACTCAAGCCACTTTCAGCACGGAAACCACACAACTGAGGTAATAAACTTTTCTGCTTGGCATGTTTTATCACCCTGGACTCTGCAGTGCATTAACACAATCACCCAGCTTTTAGTCAGGAGGTTAAAACTGGACAGCAGCAATCATGGGCAGATGAGGTGGGGTGTCCTCTGGCTGTGGGTAGCAGCACGTAGATTTTATGAGTTGCAAGAAACAAAAATTTAGGTTCTCTTTTATTAGCTTATCACTAGTTTTTATTAGCTCATTGGAATTTCCTTCTATTTTCTCTTCCCTACTGATAGCTCTGGTTCATATAATTTTGATGTTCTAATGGTGCAAAGTAATCAAACATGACTTTCAATTTTCTGTAAATGGTATCTGTGTGGTTTGTCACCAACTAGGCCCAGTGGGCTCCACCTTATAAGATCAGGCAATTTTAGGCAGTTTGAGGTAGACTGAGTCTAGCAAGCCTTTAGACTTCGCTGACTGAGACCTTTATAAGATTCAAGGCCAGGCTGGATGGGGCTTTGAGCAACCTGGTCTAGTGGAGGTGTCCCTGCCCATGGCAGGGGGTTGGAACTAGATGATCTTTAAGGTACCTTCCAATTCAAACCATTCTATGACTCTATGAAGATTTAAATAAGATATTTTCTATAGACCATTCCATGAAAAATGTTTTATATATTTAAATTAGAAAGCAAACAGTAACGAGGAACATGACTGATGACCCATGTAGTCACGTTACTCGTTCTTTGATTTAATTCCTATTTCAGTGAGCAAGTATTATATAATGAAGATATTGTGTTTTTTCTTGACATGGTAAGGCATAATCCTTCATTAGTCTAAAGAAGGCTCAAACAGACACTTCAATGTCTTACAAGTTCAGGATATATGAGAGCAGCTGTGGCAATTGTGACCATGTGTGTGCATGCTCGTAGCCTTCTCAGCTGAGATGAAACAAGACTGTTTGAGTTCCAGTGAAAGAGCAGTAAGTTACATTAGGGGCATGTGTACATACTCACTTGGAGTAACCGCAATATGGCTGTAAAATGTCAAACATAAGTTGAGCAAATGCCAGAAATTTTCAGAGTTAGTATCAAAGCCAAAATTCAAAGCAGAGTAGTTAAAAGCCTGGATAAATATTGTAGTCCTATTTCTGGACCAACACATGTATTTGTGACAAAATCATAACAGGCATATATAGAAAAAGGAAGTAAGGTGATATAGTCTGGTTTGTAATGCTTCATGCACAAAAAAAGATTACATTCATGTATTTTGTTATTAGACTTCACAAACTGACACTGTTGCTCTATTGCATTTCTAACAGTGAAAAAGTATCCAAACATAGGAAATATCAACCTCTACTAATATGGGTGCAGCCATTATTGCTAAGATTATTTTTTTTTATTATTATTACTATGCAAGGTGATCTGAACTACTTCAATCTTCCTTTCATTAAATATATTGTTTCTTTTTTCAGTCTCAAATATCAATGACTGCAACTTTGGTAAATGTTCATTTTATAATAATTGCCGATACTTGTGTAATAAAAACATGGAATCACATGAAACTGATAACCCCTGAAATGACTGCTCCTGGGATAAGAATTTGAATAAAGGGGAATATTTCACGATAAATTGTACTGAATCTTTCAACTTGTGGACTTTTTTATTTAAGCACCACCACTTCTTTGCACAATAGTTAGAATCACTGGGGATACAGCCTTTGTGGTTTTTTAATTAATTTCTTCATTTATCTTGATGATCTTCTAGATTTACTGAAGCAATCTACAAGAGTGTTATTTTAATAAAATTGCAGCCATCCTTTCTTTGCCTAGAGTTCTTTACTGCTAATATTAAATAATCTACTAAGGATTTACAAGTTTAAAATAAATTGGCCACTACTTGTAACAATGCCAGAATGCTGACACTCACCAACCACATGCATTTCTTAATCCAAAATTTATCATGTTTGTACTAGTTGCTGAATATTTTATTATACTTACCCTAGAAAACTTGTTATAGGGATTTAGGTGGGTTTTTAAAAAAAAAAAAATTAACTTGATTTGCTTATAGACACAGGCTGTAAGACTGAACTTAAATGCATCATTATATTTACTAATTATATAGCATTTTATAATCCCTTTGCATTATGAACTTATTTAATTAGGTTGCTTTTGATGATTTCTTTATTTCCCTGCAATGAAAGCTGTAGATCTTCCACATTGACAGAAATTTCTACACAACATCTGCTAGGAAAGAGCTGCTCCATTTTATACCTGCTAAAGCTCTGCCCAGTGGAACCCAGTGCTCCAGCTGCAGCTCCAGTCCAGATAAACTTCTCATTCAGCAAAGAATCTGGCTCTTCAGAGCCAGTGCAGCTGATGAAGTTCATAAAAGCCCTGCACTTAATAATATTAAAAGCTGTCTTAGCAAAACAAACATATCTGCACTCACGGATTTACCAGGAAGGCTGAGGAGCTGTTAACCTACTGGATTAGGACAGTGGCCTCTCACACTCCAAACACTGCTCCTTTCTCTCTTCCCTTACTATTGATATTACAGTCCCATTGCTGTTCTATAAATCTCACCCTTTAGAGAAGAGGAGGACAGGGGGTGCTTTATGAAATCCTTAGAAGAGTCTGTTTTCTCTTGTGCCTTAAAACATGATGCAACTTCCAGCTACAGCTGATCATATTTTTCCCTTCCCATCTGAATGCTGGAATCTGCATTTCCTACCAGGGCATGGTAGCACTTCATTGCCCAGGCAAAGATTTTCTACCAAATTCAGAGGTGCAATCGCATCCTTCAGTGCTGCAAATCTCCATGCAGCTTGGACGATCTTTCCTAGAGACATACTTTAGTATGTTTTTAATGAGACTATGGGACTATAGTTCAAATACATTTTTGTTTCTCATTTAGATATCTTGCCTTTTAACACTTCATCACTATTCATTAAGTTTAAACTGCATTTTTAACCTCTATTCAAAAAACACACTTTAAGGTGAGGTAGTTTCTTGAAAGCCCTCAGGCAAGAACTGTATGTCGCTTAAATTCCAGTCATCTTTCTGGGAAGCAAATCATCTCAACAAGGAAAGAATACCAAGGAAATCTTGGCCATGAAAAAGCAAAGTTCAACTGTTCAACTTCCGTTTCTTTTTTTTTTTTTTTTTGAAGAGTAAAGTTATTTTTTTTCTAACAGTTATTTTTTTTTTGCCATTACAGTTAGCAACGTTATGAAAAGCACGGTCCCACAGAAAATTACTCAAAAGGTCTATAAATTTCAATCTTTCATGGATGGGTTAATCAGTTCAGAGCCCTAGAGGAAAGTCAGATACTTTAGGCCACACTTATGGCTTAAAGAAAAAATTGGTGTTGACCCTAGTTTCTACTGGGAATAACTAGGCAACTTGAATCAGTATCTTGTTTATTTGCTGTGCCCTTCCTTGTGATAAGCACAGTGTATCCAGCTAGAGTTAAGGATGGCTAGAACAGGCATCAAAACAGACACAGTCTGCTGCTTAAGACAGAGCAAATAAGGATAATCTAGTTAAAGAAAACACCTTTACCTTCATTTCTGAAGCATCTCTTTCTCCAGCAAGCAGGACCTGAGCAAAGTTCAAAATTGTCACCAAGTATGGTTTGGGGCCTGATTACAGTGTTAATTTTGACATTGACTTTAATGATGGTGGGATTAAGCACTCACCTCTGTATTTACCATCTTGGAGCCAATCTTTTTTAAATTCAGTTTTACATGAAAGCTCGGAAAGGTTGTGGATCAGTTGTCTGAAGCTTTACACAGATTTATGTTCCAGAGGTGACTCTCTGCTCCTTGAGGCTGCCTTGGGCTTTATGCCTTCCTCTCTCACAGCTCCAGTGAGTCATGACCCCGGCAGTCTGTGATTGACACCTGTAAAATCCATATACAAATAAGGCATAGAAAACATCTGTTTTAACAGATGTTAAGTGGAAATAAAGATTTAAAAATCTAGTAAGTATCATTAAATATAGTTACAAGTATTAACTGGTGACTAGTAGAAACTGGATTTTATTATTACATAAAGGCATTTAAATTTCAGGAGGAGGCTCAGATCTGAAAGCACACTGAGTCAGATCTTAGCTATAGACCTTCCACTTGAACAGAATAAGGATTGGGGTTCAAGAATTATCACTGCATTCTTATCGGCAAAGTTCAAGCTGTTCAGCACTCACACATTGGCTTTTTTAAGAACTCACTGCTTCATCGCATTAAAAAGGGAATTTAAGTAGTGGTGGGTCACACAAAATGAGCTATGTATGGACCTTGGTCTCAGTTTTTCTGTCTTGGTACTGTCTTGCTATCTGTCTTGTCAGAGGCAAGCGACAGCAAGTTCTCTGAGGACAGTCATTATGGCCATATCCCACACTCACGTATAGGACAGCAATAACTAACCTATAGGAGTCCTAGACATTAATGTAATGCAAATAAAAGGTATAAAAACAACCTTGGGCATGCCTACAAAGGAAAATTAAAAGGAAACATACATTTCACAAGAAAATTTCAAGTTAATAACTTTTCCTATGTGTTTGAGCCTAATCAAATGCCATATGCTTACAACAAACTGTTACACATTGTATAGTGCTTAATATTTAGAGCTTCTGAATTGTTTTTTTTTTTCTTCAAAGTATACATAACAATTTGAATGTTAAGGAAACAATGAATAGTAAATAGGAGCTGGTTGAAAGTAATTCATCCCAAGTTATTCCCTGACTTAAACAAGTCTCCAAACAAGGCTTAAGCAGCCTGTAATTTCAACGCTCCATAAGATTGCTTTTGTGCTGTGCTTTTTGTCTTTTCACACTTCTCTGGAAATTCATGGATTTATATTTTGATGATATTTGAAGAAGAAAACTCTTTTCCTTCAAAATTAAAATAGGCTACTTTGCGAAAAAAAAAAAAGACTGCAACAACTCTTATCTGATTTGCTAACTTTAGACTTGCTCTCTCAAATTGTAATGACTATTAAAAATGAGATCATTAATGTACAGGCAAAATAAATGGGTTGGGTAGGTGAACTGATTGGGATAGAGGACGGAAATGTTCTCTGCAAGACTCAGCTGATAATAGCAACCAGCATCATCCAGCATCACTGCAGCACTCCCCAGGTACCCTTGGGTCCTTGACCCATTACACACTACTGAATCCTTTTTTTGGCAAGGTATCTTACCTTGAACCGGGTTTGAACCAGGACAACTTGTATCTTGTAACTTGAACTTCGGACAACTCCAAGGTGTCATAGAGAGCACTGCATTAGCAGCGGGTGTGGAAGAGTATTACAGCACGGTACCAACTTTTTTCCCTGCTCTTTCTTCCCCCAAAGTTGAGAAAAAAAAAAAAACAATAAATGCTCTCTTATAAAAAAGGTTTTGACTTGTTTCTTGGCCAGAAACATGGAGTACTGCAAGGTATATGAGATATTTACCTGGTGCAAAATTCAGTTCATTATCTAAATTACTTTTTCCTTTCAAAGTTCAAATAAAGTCCAGCAACGTGGAACCTTTGGTGATCCACAACTGCTAACTCCTTGAAAGGAGGTTAAAACTTTGCAGAAAAAATAAGAAGTATTGTACTACTCAGGAGACATGCGAACTGTTTACAGTTAAGCACTATGTTACTTGTGCAGAAGAAAGGGTTTTAAAGAAGCAAAACATCTTTATCTCTACATGTGTACATGTATATCTCATCATTAACCTATAAATCAAGCCTCGTGGGGCAATTCAGCTGGAAATACTAATTACAGTTTGGCCAACTGCCTGTGCACTTCCCCAGTGAATAAGTAGAAACTACTTTGTGATTTGTACTGTACACAGCCAGCAAACTTGAAGTCCATTGTGGTGTTAGAGATATTGATGACTCTACCAGTGTCCTCTGCACTTTAAAAAAAGAATTGATAATGACCAAGTATTAGAAACAGCTGCTTCAGACAAATACCAATTTTTAAGAATATCTGAATCCTGATCTGCTCAGGGATTTAACATTCCTCACGGAACCGGGGCCATCCCATGTTCAAAACAGCTTAAGAAATAGATTCAGAAGAGCAGATGTACCAAATGGGAAGTTCACAGGGCAAGTAACTGCCCCCACACCCACTCGAACTGTACAAATGCATTCAGCTGCCAGCCAGCCAGATCCATTACGCCTTGAGTGTGCACTTGTATTTCAGGCTACATAACGTACAGTTTCGTGTCAGTTTGTGTTATTAATGTGGCCACGCAAGTAACATCAGCAACCTGAGGAATCAGGCCAGTTTGCACAACTTACATGTTTTATCTACTAGTAAAAAACCATGCAGCTACCTCCCTCAAGTGCACTAGGCTGAATTAGCAGGAAACAAAGATGACTAGAATGGCAGGGAGACGAAAAAGATGGGTACAACTTCCTAAATGCATACACTTCTCTGTCAAAAATCTTTACAGGTCAACAATGATGGCAAACAGTACATAAAATTGCAAACAGGAGAAAGCGGGGAAAGTTTGAGGAGCAAGTTTTAAGGTGAAATTTGACAGATAAATGAGTGGAATCACATAGCATGCCTTCAAAGGCACCTGGATTCAATTACTCATATTTCTTCCAGGTTTAATGTCCCTTTGTCCTGGTGTGAGATTTCTAGTTCCAGTACAACAGAAATAAATATAAGATCATGAATAAAGAAATAGTCTCTTGACAAATATTGAATAAACTCATCACAGGAGAGAACACAAAGGAAAGAAAAAAAATAAAGTAAGTAAAACCTGTAAGTACTGGGCAGCTATTAGGAACTAGGATGAAATTTTCTGAAACTGATCATGATATTTTTTAAAACAGATATTTTATTAAAAATCTAAACACACACAAATCACCAAGAATTTTTCAACAGGAAAAATATTTGGAAAATTATAACAAATTAACTAACTGAAACAAATAAATAAAGCATTTTCAAAGACAGCAACAAACACTTGGAAAGTGAAACTCAAAAGACAATATATACTCTTTGGTTTCACTGAATTTTCAAGACAAACTGAAAGTATTTCACTTTTCCTTGCATTACGATAACATGTTTTTTCAGTATCTCAAATATGTTTTGCTTTTTTCTCTTATCCATCTCTATTTGAAACCACAGTTGGACTCAGTTACTGTTAACTGAATCCTTCTGATACAACTCATGCTCTCGTTTTAGTTCACATTTTCCTTTGACTTTTGGATGAAGAAAGATTTCTTCCTTGATGCTAAACCTGAAGATGCAAACTACAGCCAAAAAAATTAGTCCTTTTTTCCCTTTTCAGTTTTAAGCCCTATAGATTACTTTCAGATACTTCTGATTTTCAGGAAATTAATATTTCATTACTTGGCCATTTCCAACACAAGGTCATTTCTTGTTAGACATTTCATCTAAACCAGAGTTCTTCAACATAAAAGTTAATTTATTTTGTGTTGAATCAATTTTAATTCAATGTTTGTATTGATCATTATATTTTTAGAATCAGAGGCTATAACTGTTAAATTTAATAAATACACATTACTTCGTTCAGATTAACAATGTAACATAACAAGTGAAAGGAATAGACTATACGACATCCTAAGCAGTTGTTTCTTTATTTAAAAATAGAGATAGAATGCCATCTACTTGTTAGTTTCCTATATTGCTGGCTGAGGAAAAAAGAGCTAACACCCTTGGATTACTGCAGTCTTTAAGTATTGCTTTGGCTAATCATCTGTGTCCAGAGTTACACAAAAAAAAAAGAAAAGAGCAGCCATCAAATTAGCATGCGCCTGATATGTTCAATGCATCAATTATACAACACAGCAGAACTCTCTCCCTTTCCAAGGTAGTGACTCCCAAATGCCAAACTCTGGAAATCATTTCAGGCTATGAAGTAAGAGACACCCTCTGATGCTTGTTAGTTATTTAGAATCCAGATCCTGGCCAAGAATTTGCATTACTGAAGGTATGGAAGTAATCACACTGAAGTACAGTGACAGTCTTTGTTCCGCACCGCTCACCAGTCTCTGGAGATTACTTTACAAGAACAACTTTGTCCCTGAAGTTTCAGAGTGGGTGTTATCAGCTGGACACAACAGCAAGGAGTTGTTACTCAAGGACAGGGAAGACAACACACAAATTTATTCCTGTTGTTACAGGGCTTTCACCACAGAATCAAAAATCACAGTGTCCACCAGAAAAATCTACAGAGAGCACCTATTAACCCATAAGCACAAAGGACAATAAGACATTTACAGTACCTGTGAGTTTTGCTGACTAAAGCCTATATCCATTCTCTACCAACTCTTTGCACCTCATCATGCACTTCATTTGCAATTTTTTTTTTGACTAACAGAAAAACTCACTAAAAGTTTACGGGGTATTTCAACAGAGAACTCTTGTTTCCTGAAACTAAAAGACTCTGCCATACCTGATATATTTGGGAAAAAAAAAAAGTGTCTTTTTATTTTATTTTTTTTTCCTCTGGCAAACTAGCTATCTGTGAGACTAAAAGTACTGGAAATAAGATCTCTAATTACTATGTATTCAGTTAAGTAGTCATGTCACTAGCTTTTCAACACTGATCCCTCCAAGCATTAGTAGTTCTTTTACAAATATGTATTCAGAAGCTCCATAATATTTTAGAAACCCTAACCGTACACAAGGGGTTAAACAGGCAAGTCTCCAGCGAGAATTTCCCTACTTTACAAAAATAGAGCGAGTAACTCTAAAGCTGAGAATCATAAATATTATTATCAGTCTTATTGTATTTGCTTTCTGGTTTTTGATCCCACAAGGCATGAAGACCACTGTCATGTTGAAGCCAAAAAAGCTAGAAGTGTACTTCAGTGTATTTCGCTCACAATTAAGGCAATAATACATGGATGCTTATGCTTGATACAAAACAGGAACCATTCTAACTCCAGCTATGAAAACACAGAACTTTTAAGGATATTGGGCTTTGCTGCAACATGTGCTCCCTCTCCTGCCTACTCTGAGTACCTTAGAACATTCTCAAGTTCATTTTTTAGTTTATATAACTGAGCAAAATTTCATAATATATATGACAGCTTCCCTGGGTTCTTTATGTTCTAGAGAGCTCTGGCAACCTTTTCCAGAGCTCCTGGTCATGCCAAGCAGTATTACTTGAAATAAAATCTCCATGACCAGATTCCCAGTGTTTACATTTACACTGACTGGCAAAGAATTCCAGAAGCACACACATGCACACACACACGCAAAAAATATTGTCAGTTTGATAAATTACAAAAAGGATGCACAAATATGCTGTGGATGTTTTGCAAGGGTAGAGCTGTGAATCTCATAGATCTGTTTATTGTAGATAATCCATTTTCAAACTATTTATTAGGTTTTCTACAATCTTAAAAGCACAAAACCTTTATATATAAAGGAAGTAGACACTACTATAGCCCCAGCCTTAGAGAAAAGAGATATTATGTAGAAGCAGAGACAAAAACACTTCCAAGGAGCTGAGCTAGTCTTAGTTGCTCACATAATACACTGAGAGTCTTCTTGTGTCTTTTGCTAAATTCTTCCGCTCCCTCCTCATCCCAACCATTCTCAAGAACAAAACCTCTTCCTGAAATATTGTGAGACCAACTAGCACAAATCAAATTCAAGAGCAACGATGGAAGCCTTCAAATAAATATATGAAGGTGAGGAAGGATGAGAATTAACACTGTATGAGTTATTGCTACATAATTCCCTACTGAGCTAAGTTAATAAAGTGGCAACCTGGCTAAGTTAATAAAGTAGCAACCTGGTTAAACCACATCTCTGCAGTTCAGTCTTTCTTCCAGCACACCTGGAACGAGTAATGGGAATACTTCTGAATCCACGAGACATTCAAACCTCGGGGAAAAATCATTCCCGTTTGCCACACTATGAAGCACAACCCAAATCCTGATAGGAAGAAACCTCAAAGGCACTTCTGCTCTTATTGGGCCACAATATCAATGAGTTTTATTAATTTTTATGTAGAGAGCATATGTGAGTGCATTTAAGCAAGTAAATCTCTGTGCATTTGGTGCATGCAAAATGGAAGCATCTTTAATTTCTGCAGTTCCACCTAAGTAGGTTAGGTCAGGTCAGTACAAGCAATTAATATAAATGAACAAGAAGTTTATAAAAGCAATTTAATTTGAATTAACAATTCATCTACTCCCAGACTTGGCAAGAGTAAAGAGGCTGCTACTTTTACCTATTCATATTTTTATTTATGTAACATCCACACGATAGAAGGTGGATGTATGCAAACACCCTTCCATACAGACTGATATGATTCTGATTTCACAATCAGTGCCACAAAGTGTTTATAATGTAAATAAACACAAAAATGTCAGGAAAGCTTCTATATTGTTTTCTTTTTCCAGATGAAGCCCTGAAGCCCTCAACTCTGAAATAGTACTTTTCTAGGCAATCTGACATGTCTTTCATCTATTAATATTGCGTTAGACATAATTTATATATTGTTATACATTATATTCTACCTATATAGCGTGTATATATAAAATATACTGTTATATCTTATATTCTAATTTATGGTTATATATATCATCTATTATTATATATTAAATTCTCTATGTATGCTATAAGTATGAATCATATTATACAAAATAATAAATGTAATATTTTCTAAGCTCTTAACTTAGCCAATCTTCATGAGAATTACTGCAGAAATGGAACGAATGACATAAAAAGTAGTGGAAATTTCAGAAATCTGAACTTGAATCATCTCCATTCAAACTGATGCAGAAAAGATGGTAGCCAGTATGTCACCAAGTATTCGTTCACTAACAGCTAGAATCATCTGTCTTCTCAGCTGTTAAAACATAACTCCAAACCCAGAATGAAGATCTAAGACCTTGGTTACAATTGCTATGGAAACTGGTCTCTTAATATCTTTGCATTTGGCACATCTGTCATATTTTGTCTGCAATTTTTGAAGAAGCAACCTGCTGGCATATAACACCAAATGGTAGAAGTCATAGAATCATGGAACAGTTTGGGTTGGAAGGGACCTTTAACGTCCAACCTCCCCTGCAATGAGCAGGGACATCTTCAACTAGGTGAGGTTGCTCAAACAGAGAAAAGTAGGGTGAACGAGACAAAATTTGAAACAGGAAAATCCCATGAAAGCTTGTTGAACATAAATTAAAACACTTTTTTCTAGGCAAGCGCAGTGAAGCACATGATTTGGGTCAGACCATCCCTGTGACTGGGAAGGCACACAAGAAGAGAGTGACAGGGGCAGGCAGCCAAGGGTTTAGCTTCCTGATATGTTTTGTTTCTTTTTCGGTTACTACAACAAAGACTGAGGTAATCAGTGAAATCAGGCAGGAAAGTCTGAAATGGAAAACAGTCCTTCATACAAATTTTCAACAGCAGGTACTGCTCATACTCTATCTGCCTCAAAAAAAAAAAAAAAAGTAGTAACAACACTCAGCAGTTATTACTGCACTACAATTTTGAAGTACTTTGCAAACATTAATTAATTAGCCCTACAACTTCTCTTTCAGGCAAGTAATTAGCTTGATTTTATTAAAAAAAAAACAACTGTAACATGGAGAGGTTAAGTGACTCACTGTGAAGTAGTGAAGGTGATTTGGTCTTGGTTCACTGTTTCATGCTCAAGCAAATATTTCTATGCTGTCATCTCCACAAGGTCCCTCTTTGTGCTCACCTCCTTTTTCCCATTGAGCTGGTCCTTTCCAGCTAGCAGATACCTAGCATTTTTTTAAAAAACATAAAAGGCTAGATCCCACACTAACAGCAACTAGTGTAACTTCATCCAGTTACTGAGATGAAGGAAATCAGATCAGTTTACAGATACCGGGCACAAAGTATTTTAGCCTTGATTTAAGTCATACCACCGGAGTATTAATCAGCAGTGGCTACAGCCATAACCTGGAGCAAATAATACTAATTAATACTCCTTTAACACCACAGCAGGGGATATGAACACCCAAGGAAGTCTTTTTTGTTAGTCTGTAAGGTCTGGCTGAAGCTTGCTGAAACTAAGGTACTTTCTGTAACATTTTGGGATGAAAAATAGCTATTTTCTGATAAGATTCCATTTCATTGGAAAATTTACAACCAGAGTCTTTAGGTAAACCATTAGAGACAGACATTATCATCTGAGTTAACTTAATGTTCCTGCATGTTGTTGCATAAACTTACAAAGATTTTGTTTGATTTAGATGAGCATCCATAAATCCCACACTTCTTTCCAAAGATTTCAAGTCTCAGTTGTAGTTTAGACAAGATGTTCCCTTTGCATTGCAGCCAGAAAAGACTTCACGTACTCCTTATTTATGGCTTTTACATAGAAAATACCATATTCTGTCTTTAGTGATCCAATTCAGACATGAATTTGGAGGAAAAGATGGAACTCTTTGGAGCTGAAATGCTGCAGTTTCCGCTTGCCAGCCCAGAAAGCCAGGTTTAGCTTGAATCTTCTACATGGTAGCAGTTGGGAGTTCTTTGGTAGAAGACACAGAAACCCTCGTCTCTCAACTGCTACAATTTCCCATACTGTGTTGAAGGATACACAGAGATTGTGTTCACTTACGAGCTCAAGCAATTATCCTCCCAGAAAGAGGGTTTAATTTGCACCGTAATTTTTATTACCTCCAGTACAAAGAGTGTCTAGATAGGTCACCTAGTGGACTCTGGATGGATGTCACCTGAGGTAGCTAGACACAAACAAACCATGCAATATAACAGTAAGTACAAACTGCACTTTAATTGGATGAACTACTCTTTATTTCAATACTGCGCTCTGCAGCTGTATGACTATAAGGCATTGACTGAGATGGGAAGCACAGCTGATTTACGCGGTCACTTTTTAATATGGATTGAGATTAGCCTTCATTACCAATACAGCCTTGTAGCGGTTCCCAACACTGTTCAGGCAAGTGGAACAGATCCCAGCCTTCAGGATCATACCCAGTACCCACCAATATAATTTTGCTATAAAACAAAACAGGCAGCGTTGGGCAGGATGGAGTCAAAATTAAACTATTTTTCAGTTTGGTTTGTTATGTATTTTCACCATTTGAAACCAGGAATCAAAACATCCACTTAGAAGTCACCATTACAAATTAAGCCATGTTATTTCTTTACCTTGATTGTTACCCCTCTTCCATCTCTCTCAATGTAAAAACTATCCTCCCCCATCTACCTTCTACAAGAGGAAAATTATTTTTCCCTCTCATATATATACCTCTCACTACCACTTCCAATCTTTTTAAGTGAGACAAGCTAAACCTTACCGTAAGTCCCTTTGACAATATCTGTCAATCTGGACCTTCCATCTTCTGTGGAGAAGTTCTCCCCATCCTGCAGAGACAAGCAAGCTACTTCTTCACCCTCCTCATCTAGGAACAGAAAGACTCCGGGCTCTGGCACCCTGATGCTGGATGACATTCTCTTCCCTTTATTTTTGTGCCAAAAGACAGGACAGAATTCACTGTGGTACTGCAGGGAAAAAATATGGTAACAAGTGTGTTAGGAAATGCATTCAATAAATTGTCATGTTTCAGCAACATTTGTCTTCCTGAGGGCTTACAGAATTGCCCATTCCATTGGCACTTAAATGTCATGTTACCCATCATAATATCCTTGTTATCATCCTGCAAGTGCTTCCTTTTTTTCATCTCAGTGGTTCTTAGGCAAGTAAGGTTTATATGACCTCCGCATTATGGTTTTAACTCTTCCCTCAAACAGAGCATTAACTTGCCTGATCACAATGAAAATTTCTTTCCCCATTTTCTCTCCCGACTGCAAGAACTGTGCCTAAACAACTCTATCTATGAATGCAAATCTCTCAAGGGCAAATGCCCATGCTCATCCATACTGCCTCAGCCTTGAAACAGGCTGAGGAGTCCTTAAATCATCCTGCCGAAATTCAGGGGCAAACCCAATTGTGACTTTTTTTGCTGTTAATCTCACATAGTTCACATCCCAACTTGAAGCTTGCCAACAAGTAACCCACATACAATTAAGTGTCCCTCCACATGCCTCTGTATCTCTTTGAAAACTCTTTAACAAAAGACGTGCATCTATTTATATAAATACAATAATACATCACCAAACCAGGCAATGGGCTGCATGTTGCCTCGGTACCAAGAGAGAAATATGGATCTGGGAAAAGAGTTGTGCATTTGTCTCCAAATGCAGAGAATATGTGGGCACATGGTTTTGAAAAAAACTCTTTTACTGAATTCAGTGACTGGATGAGCCAGCTGGGGAATGCCTGAAAAGACTTGACCAGTAAACACTAAAAAACAAACAAAAAAACCTTCTGAAATAACCCTACAATCAAGCCGAAGATGGAAACAATTGTTCAATAGGAATGAAGAATTTGAAGCAGTATCAAAGATAGAAAAGAGTTCTCTGCAACAATTTAATAAACCAATAAACCTAACATTATTCCTGGTATTTAATATCCTAACATCTTTTTGGGGAATATAAATTATTCAATGTTCAAGTGCCTTGTAATTTGATTTAAATGATGAATGGAAAAAATACTTTAATTGTAAAATATATTTTGTATGCATTACACAGAAACTTCA